>NC_067482.1:34338844-34396344 GCF_947179515.1 Apodemus sylvaticus | reverse complement strand
ATCGGTGACTCCTGAAGCACTCGTGGAATTTTGGCGGAGGATCACAGAACCTTCCAGCCGAATTCTTCCTTCCCGGCTGTGCCTGATCCCTAATGCCCTTCTCCATCACCTTGGCTGGGGAGTTTTCTTAATAACTTTCTGTTCAGAGCCACTTTTGAAGTGGATCCTAGCCAAGGTGAAGACTGACACCCCCGAAGACTTCTGTGTTCTCCTATCATCAAGGCAGAAGGACTGGCATCTCCCCAAGCTTCCAAGTGAACCCCCATTGTCCAGAGCCTGTAGGAAGCTCTGCTGAAATCCCTCAGAACTTGCCCTTGTCCTTGGTAAAGTGTCACTAATGCCTCCTGGCTGGCCTCCACTTCTCCACAGGCTCTCTCTCTTTCTGACTCTTCCTCTTTGCTACTGCAGACTGGGCGTGTGCCTTTCCTCCAGGGCTTAGCTTTGTCCGGTGGTCAAGTGTGTTCCTTCTGCCGTTCTCTTCACTCGGCCCATGACAACGCACCTCTCACATTTCCTCCTACCCTATGTCAGTCACTTTTTTCATTGCTGTCACCTGAAAGGAGAAACCATTTATTTTGGCTCACCATTTCAGGAAGTCTCAATCAGTCATGGCAAGGAAGGCGTGGAGAGTCTACAGCATTTGGAAGCATGTGTAGGGGCTTCTCCATCTTAATAGACCAATAGCAGAGAAGTGGGTAACCTTTGAAGGCTTACCCCTGGTGACCTGCTCACAGGAGCCAAGCCTTGGGTCCCAAGGGTTCCATATCTTGCTATGATAGAATCAATATCCAGAGGCTAAGTTTTTAAACACGTGAACCTATGAGAGACATTTCCCATTGTACTATAACACCCATCTTCAACCTGGAGGGACCCCTCTACTTCTAGAACATAATGTTTTACTCAGTGCACACTAAGTGCTCAATAAAACCCAGCACCTTACAAATCCATTTGATGAATAAATGAACAGAAAAAGAAGCTAAAATTAATGGGGAAAGAATTATCAAGAGCAAAGAGCAAAGTCCCCACTAGGAAGAAAAGATTCCTACAGGATAGATAATGCTGCCATGTGAGTTTTTATTTAGAACACTCAGACCTTGGTAGTTACTCTCTGACTTGGACTCAGAAAGGAATGTGGCTGCCCACGTTAGCCGAGGCTTATCAATGGAGCAGTCAGACCAGCAAGGTACAGTCAAAAGAGCCAAGCACATAAGAAAGCACACCTTGCCTCAAGAAACTGAACTCCAAGAAGTGTCTCTTAGCTTCTCGCTTTATCTCCATTCACTGCAGAAGATCCAGGCCAAATCACAGACACTTGGTCCAAGACAGAACAGTGTGGACACTGGGAGACGGGGACAGGTCAGAGGTTGATATGATGAGGGCTCCAGCACAGCCCTGCTCAATAGGGACATATTAATAACACAGGGTGCTTTCCCCAGCTGCTGCCCAGTCCACTTTTATTAGTCCCACTGTGGTTTCCTGACTCCTTTCCATTCAGGAAGCTTGCGATAATGGTTAGCAGAGGGGCACACAGCAAAAATAAAAGTCCTCCCTCTTTTAACTTTTCCATCTCCTTTAATTCCACTGCCCATCCTTCCTCTCTTCCCAGCCTTTCCTGGATCTCTGCCACGGCTGTGATCAGTAGCACACTGGGGAGGACCTTCCCTGTGGCAAGATGGAGACCAGGGGCAGGGGGAGTTTTGACCCAACGTGCCTGCAGACTATGATGTCCTTTTGCAGTGCCCTCGAAAACAGAAGTGAGGAAACAGCCCGTCATCTATCATGGGATTTCGCAGAGGATGCTGATAATGGGAAACAGCCCCTGAGGTCACTCTTGTGCCGTATGGAGTCAGCTGTTGGGGGCCAAGTCGGAAAGGGGAGTTCTCAGTGAAACCTGGCCCGCCTGGAATCTCCCTCCATCAAGGACTGTACATTTGTGGATGGGATGGAGTCCCCATTTTAACCTCTTGAAGGCACATAGCCTCTTGCCTTCTGTGCACCTGGCCTCTAGGGGGAGTTGAAGACTTCTGCCCCTTCCAGCCTCAACAAGCCCAAAACCACCCCAAGCAAGTGCTATTAGATGTAAGATGAAAGGTGAAGCTTCTGGGTGTGATGGTGGCTTTGTGATACTTGAAGAGATCTCTGTAGTAAGGGAATGTAGGTAGGATCATGGTTATGCAAGCTAGCTTACCTGCTTCCTCTTGGTTAGGTAAGCTGCCCTCAGCATGTTCAAATCACTGAGAGGCATGTTTCTAGGGATAAGAAGGAGGTGTGAAGGGCCAATGGCGTCTCCTTCAATCTGAAGATCCTCTTCCCTGTCACCCCAGGTCATCTGCCATCATAGCTGTTCCTGGAGAAAACTCCATCTAATGAGCTTCCTGCAGAGGACCATGGGAAGCCATATATGAATACAAGTGAGGTTGTTCAGACACCGCTCCAGGGAAGCATCTGAGAGACTCTCACTAGGTGCCCATGCAGAAAGATGCCAAGCCAAGTGCAGGACATCGTCATCAAAAAGAGACCGTGCCAGCTTCCCGCAGTCATTTGACTACTCCATACTTCCTTCAGCAGCATCATGGCTTCCATGTGGCTAAGATCAGGGCTCAGGGCTCAGGGCTCATCTGACTTAGGTTGTTCAAGTTATGTCATGAGATCCTGTTCCATCAATTAATCAAGTAAATTGCCTGGAGGGCATGGCTAGTGAGGTGAGAGCAATCCGGTAAGGATTTTCCAAAAGCCTGGAAAAGGAAGGGCTAGAGGGAAGAGACACTGTCATCTGTGTCTAACGAGGCTGGCAGGATCCTTCTTGGTCCATTGAACCATTCTCCTTCACCTCCTGAAAGTCCAGCACCGTCTTTCAGCCTCCACAGCACCTCCTGTTCAAACTCTTCCCTGAGTTCTCCAGGTAGCATGAAGGGCTCCCTGTCTTGGGATTTGGGGGTCCCTTGTTTTTGGCATTATTCCATTTTACTTCTCGGTACTATAGCACCCCCCCTTGTATTGCTCAGATCTGGGTCTTGCCACAGCTGGTCGTATGATGTCGCCCTGTGTCCCAGTGTCTTCCTCTGTAAAGTGGGGACAACAGTTCACAGCTTACAGGGTTTTATGAGGATCAAATATGCAAAGATGGGAAGCGATCAGGATGGGGATCCACCTGGGGGCCCCTCAGTACCCTCCAATTCTGTCTACTCCACTCTTGTGGGGTGAGGCCTAGAGCTGCATGCTCTTTATTTACTTTAATTTTATGAAGTAGTAAGTCTATCATTTTTGATAGTTTCTCAATTGGAAGTTCAGGTAAATCAAATCTACAAAAGGCAATTTTTGGTGCTACAAACAGTTCCATTGACTTTATTCTAAATACACAGCAAATGTGTCACACATGTGTCACACACATGACAACAAATGTTACACTGAACTGAATATAACTACCCTTTGTCGGATTCAACTCACTTCCACTCTGAGGGACAGAAAGATAAAAATGAGACCCTAACTTTATACATACGTAGTCATTGTCCAGTGTCCCTGGGAGAACTGATTGTAGCCTCTCCCTCTGGATGCATTACCAACATCCTTGGGTTCTTGGCTCCTCATATAAAATGGGTAGGATTTGTATACCCACTCCCCCATGCCTTAAATCAGGTCCTGGATGCAATACCCAATGATGTAAATGTCATGGAAATCATTATGCTATTGCTTGGGTAGTAACATTGTTGTTGTATGTTGTTGAAGTAATAATGATCAGGGAAGCCTCTGCACACCTTCACAGCAAGCAAACTTAACAAGAAAGTTACTGAGTCTGTAGATATGCTCAGCCCACTGTGCATGATTAACTTCCTTTATGCTCTATGTGTTGTATCATTAGGAGTCTATTTTTCTAAGTCTCCTGGGAATCATTTTTTTATTGTTTTGAGTTCATTTGAACTAGTTTCTTGTTGTAATACCGAATGTAGGACCTTAGGCACAGCCCATGACTGCCCACTTACTGAAATCCTGCCCCTCAATCATGAATGACAAGGCTACGCATAACATCTGTATGTATTCACTGAATCATTAGATCACCCACCAGGGCTATTACTGAGTTCTTGGTCCACCCTGAACATACCTGTCCTAGTCTAGAACTGGAAAGGTTCTAGAACCGTCTCCCCAGCTTCCTTCTGAGGTCTGACAGTTCTCACCCTTCCCTAGTCCACTCCTAGCTCCACTTTGCTGTTCTTGGGAGATGTGCTCACATCTGCTCCTCATTGTGTTGATAATTTGATTTTGAACTTACTTCCCTAAGTATTTAATCAGGTGTGTAAAGATGAGAAGTGGAAGATGGATGCTTCTGAGTATTTATTCAGAAAACAAATTAGGCAGTGTTCGCTCAGTCTCCTTCCTGGGCATCGACAGCTTCTAAGTCTACATTGGCCCGAGACCCTTGATCCCTGAAGATGAAGCCTGAAACTACACCTTAATACCCATGAAATTAATTGTTTTTTCACGCCTAGTAGTATGCTCATCCTACGCTCTGGATAAACAGGCACTAAAGTGGTTTATACACGGGGCTTGTTTTGCTTCTGAAAGATGATCCTTAAAGTAACCTCAGCAAACAGAAGGTCAACACTAGAGATAAAAAGAAGTGGTGATTATGTTTTTTCTTTAAAAAAAAAAACCCCAAATTCCATTAAATTAAGATGCTGTTGACAGAGCTGTAAAATAATCTTCTGCCGGTTGATAATTTTAGAGTATTTCAGAATGGTAGAAGTTACAAGAGAGATGCCAGTATCTAAGCTTATTTCCCTAAGAGGGCTAAGATGAAATAATTAAGTTTATAGTGGTTATTGGGCCACTTTAGGATAGAAAATCCTAGACATTGAACTCTTGAGACAAAGAAATGAAATATTACAGTTTGGCTTTTAAATGTTTCCCAAAAGTTCATGTGAGAAAGGATCGGTCCCCAAAGTAAGAGTGTTCTGAAATGGAGTCTTTGTAAGGTGACTGGATCAGGGTGCCTCTGACCCCATGAATGGATTGATCCACTTGCAGCACCGTGACTTTTGGTTTGGTTTGGTTTTGCCTCCTTTTATTAAATATATATTCTTGTATCATGTAATATAATTGAAGACAATTCCCCCTTCCTCTGCTCCTTGCAGTTCCTCCACACCTCTCCCCTCATCCAGATTCACTCCCTTTCTGTCTCTCATTAGGAAAGAAAAGGCAGATACTTTTACAGTATCCATGACTGCAGACCTACTTGAGAAAGAGGGACATAGAAGGTTTCCATGATAACCCTTACCCAACCTCCAAAAGTAACAGCCGAAACATAAAGTCATAGAGGAGAATGCTTAAAAACTGTGATAAGGATGTTGAAGTGTAGCTTTCCACAATTGATGGCTTCTGGTAGGGATGCAGATGGGGAAAGACTCAGTTTTCTTTAAAGGTCTGGCCACTGGGAGTTTGCCCAAGCTCCAGTGAGTATATGGGCAACACAAATTAGACCTTTTTTCTCCTCTTTTTGCTCCTTCTTTCACTTTTCTCCTTCTCTTTCACTCTCTCCTTCTTTATCTCCTCCTCCTCCTCTTCCTCTTCCTCCTCCTTCTTCTAGTGGGGGGGGGGCAGGTTACAAGGGTCAGGGGCAGACCTGGAAGACCTGGGAAGTAGTATGATCAAGGCGCAAGACGTGCAGTTCCCAAATAATCAACAAAATTGTTATGTTTAAAAAAAAAGAAAAGAACAGACTTTAGCAGACAACAACAAAGCATAACTAGATAATAAGATAAAATAGACACTATTGAAGTTGGACATGACAAACCAACAGAAAAATAGAACAACCCAAGAGAAGGTACAAGAATCAGAGACCTGCTCCTTCACACATTCAGGAGTTCCGTAAAAAGACTAAACTGGAAGCTAGAATATATTCAGAGCAGCTGGTGTAGACCCATGTACACTCTATGATTGCTGCTTCAGTCTCTGTAAGTTCATACGAACTTTGCTCAGGTGTTTTGGAGGGCTTTATTTTCCTGGTGTCCTCCATCCCTTCTGTCTCTCCCTCTCCTTCTGCCTCCTCTTCCATGGGATGCCCTGATCCCTTAGGGAAAGGATGTGATGGAAATATTTCATTTAGAGCTGTGTTCCAACGCCTCCTTTCTCTGCATAATGCTTTATTATGGGTCTCTGTCTTTGTTTCCATCTGCATCAGGAGGAAGCTTCTTTGATGGTGGCTGATTAAGGCATAAATCTATAAGCAAAATATCATTAGGAGTAATGTTATTCTTACTTTAAAAAAACCAGTATGACTTGGTTTTATCCTAGGTCTCTGGGCTATCTATTCTCTGGTTCTTGGTCACCCAAGCAGTGTCAGGTATGGGATTTTTCTCATGAGTGGGCTTTAAGTCAAAACAGACATTGTGGGAGACTTCATTACTCCCACAAGGTTTCTGCCAGCATTGCCTTAACATAGTTTGCAGGCACAGCAGATTATAGATTAAAGGGTTGGTGGATGGGTTGGTCTTTAGTTTTCTCTTGTTAGTCTGCAGAGTACCTTTCAGTGTCATAGGCACTAGAACATGGAAGTGAAGGTTCTGTACAGGCACTTACTCAACCTCTGCATGTTTGAAGAGTTGTGTGGGCATTGCTAGCTGTTTGTGGAGATCAGCCTACTGTCTTGGCAAAAGCCTGGGTTGTTTAGGTATTTCTATGAGACTCTTTTGGTAAACAATTCAACTGGATGAAAGTCAGACAAGAGATGGCTAGTAGGTATTCCATCTCCCTCATTATGTGGAGACTTCATTAGGATCACCTTCATATATTATAGGAAATTTCCATTGCGCTAAGTTTCAATACCACCCTTTGAACGGTCCTTAGTCCTAGACATATCTTCCCTCATTCTTTCCTTCCATCTTATCTTCCCTCCCTCTTTCCATCTAACCCTTCTGCTCCCATTCCCCATATCCCCTGCTCCAGTCCACCCATAAAATCTACGTAATCATGACTTGATGGAGAATTGGGTGGTAGAAACTTTAGTAATGGAGCCTACCTTGAAGAAGTAGTTTCCTTAAAGGGTGCATCCTGTACCCTTGTCCCTTTTCTTTATCTCCATGGATAACAATGTCTGGCTCTGGGCTAACAATCACAAAGGGAAGGGGTCATACACGTGCCAACAAAAGAATTTGGCCTGGAGATGCTTGGAAGATCACAGAAAGAGTGGAGCTCATTAAGTGATGTTTGAAAGACTCCTTTTCCCACTGAGGGTTTCTCTCCTCTCTTCTTTCTCCCCTCTCTTCCACTTCCTCTCTTCTTTTATTTCCTTATTTTCTTCCTTCTCTTCTCCTCTCTCATCCTTCTTCCTATGTTCTTCCTGATTTCTTTGAAGTGAGAATCTTTGTAGCACCATGTATTCGCTCCAAGATGCTGAATTTTATCCTAGGCCCAGAGACAGTGGTGCTAGCTAACATGGATCAAAACCTCTGAAACCCTAGGCAAAATAAATTCTTACTCATTTCAGCTGATGTTCTCAGGTTCTTTGTCACAACAAGGTAAAGCTGGCTAACACATGAATGGCAAAGGTTATGACAATATCTTATCCTGATGAGTCAGGAAGTCTAGTCAAGAGAGACCATGGACACTTAAGTGTCTTTGGAGCCCAAGATTAGGAAATATAGAATAGTAACTCATGCTGGTCCCATATGAACAAAGGGAAGGAGCCACAGACAGACAGACAGGCAGGCAGACAGACAGGCAGGCAGACAGACAGGCAGGCAGGCAGGCAGGTAGACAGACAGGCAGGCAGACAGACAGGCAGGCAGGCACGCGCGCAGACACACACACACACACACACACACACACACACGATCTGTCCTAGGAGATGCTCAGTAGAAAACAATAGGACACACTGAAATTTACCGTGGGTACTTTAGAATATGGCTTTTCCTACATTGGCTATAACTGAGCTATGACCAGAAGACTGGGCAAAGCCCTACCTTGCATCAGCATTTCTATATCTTACTATAGTCGCAAACCACTTACAAATGTAAAAGGGGTCCCTGGAATGCTCCAGACCCACTGTTCCTGCTCTCTGAGTGGAGTCACCACAGCCACAGAGAAACAGAGATTTGAGATCATCACCCCCACCTCAAAAAAAAGATAAGTAGGGTAGATGGAGCAGGCAGAAGAAGGCAGAAACTGATCTCCATTGTGATACTCAGAAAAAGAAAGTTGTGTCAGACAAGATAGACTGCCCTGAGGCAGTAACTGCAGACTGCAGGGGCCACCGCAGAGGCAGAGGGACTGTGCTTTTGTTGTTGAATAGTAATTTTCAAGAACTTCCTTAGCGCAAATGATGAACTTATTTAATTAGAAGACGTATCAGATGTGTACCTGACAGAAAGTTCACATCAACACCCGTTAACATGGAGGTTAGTTTCTTGGACCTCAATAAAAGGTACTACAGCTCTTGCCAGAGGCAGCAGAGAGGTGTCCTTTTGTGGAAAAGAAAACAAATGTCTCTGGGAAAAATACACTGAAGCAAAAAAAAAAAAAAATCTGAAAGTGTTAATCAACTAAAAAGAAAGAATAAAAATAAGCAGCCTTGAATGCCGGAAGATGACTCTTTGAAATAGTCTCAACACTAAGTGAGGTTAGTAAAAAAACAAACAGGCACGGAAAAGCAAAGTCATTAAACCTATGGACCCAGACAGTAAGTCTATGTCCAGCATTTAAATCCAAAAAAGGGGCCAAGGGCTCTCCAGCTGTGAGTGTGGCAGGGCTTTTGTGTTAAATGATAGCCCAGCCTGGAGGAGGAATTGTAATTATTCTGCATGTGGGTGTTAGTAAAACTCATTGACATAAGAACCCTTGCGGTTCCAGAGACCCCTACCTACCCAGAGACTGGCAGGATCCCCCCTCCCTCCCCTTTAGAAGCACAGAGAACAGAAAGGGTGGCACACTGGGCACAGTGCTGGCTTGCAGTCACACTGCTGCCACACCTCAGGTCCCAGCCACTTCTCACATACCCCAGGGCCACCAGCAGCCTGTCCATTTCATCTTCAAAGCCAGTGCTTTTCCATGCCCTCCTCTGCTTCTCTTCCGTAAGCTCAGATCTATGCATCCAAATGCTCAGATTAAATACTGTAAAGATATATCAGACACAATTCAGCCAAGGAAGGATTTTCCTCCACCCCTGGGTCCCACAAAAATGTCACAATGAAACATGTAACCCTCTCTTTTTTTTAAAAGCAATTAATGTATGTTAATAAAATGAAGGAAAGAAAGAATACGGACCAAGAATGAGAGGAAAGTGATAACACTGAACGATAAAACAGATGTTGGAGAATCTGCAGCCATCTCCACAGACTGCAGAACAGTATCTGTGCAGAAAGGCTCTGCACTGGAGAGATGGATGATGGTCAGCTCCAGCAGGCGGCTCTCACCACGCTGGTCACTCCAGGACTGTGCAGGAAGGTGTGAACACAGCCTGGTTTGTCTCTCTACCTCGGAGACATGGGGTCTACTTAAGCTGCGTTTAATCTGTTGAGATGAACGGAACTGCTTCTTATCAAACTCTGCCCCAAGTTTCTAGATGTATTTGAGTATCATTACCACCACCTCCAACCCAAGCAACATGGTGTGTGTGTGTGTGTGTGTGTGTGTGTGTGTGTGAGAGAGAGAGAGAGAGAGAGAGAGAGAGAGTAACTTTGAGTATGTGCATTGTGTAAATGTGTATGAGAATGTGAGCATGAGTGTATGTAAATGTGTGTGAGGATGTGTGAGTGTTGTGTGAGTGCAAATGAATGCTTTTGTGTTGAATACATGTATCTGTGTTCGTGTGGGTGTGTGCAGGTGCACGTGCAGCACATGTGTGCACTTGTGTAGAAGCCAGAGGTTGACACTGGGTGTTTATTTTTATGCATTGCTCCATTACTTAAGAAAAGGCTTTCACTGAACCTAGAACTCACCAGTTCCATCAGATTGGCTGGACAGGGACCACAGGGGCATCTGCTGTCCTCAGGTTTCAGATATGAGCCACCTCACCCCCCTATCACATGGGTGCCAGCTCTAAACTGGGGGCCTCATCCTTGAGTGGCAAGCACCTTATCCACTGAACCGTCTCCCAAGGTCCCACTTCCCAAAATAATTAAAAATATTTTGTAAATTTAATTTCAGGCTGTATTTGTAAGTTGTATAGGAAGTGTAAATTAGTTTTGTGTTTAGATTGGGTCACAGTCCCAAGATATCTCATTATACGTATGTGTAAGTATTCCAAAAGAAAGACAAAACAGTCCTGGCCCCAAACTTTTCAAATAGGGACTACTTAAAAATTAATAATAATAATAATAATAATGATAATGATAAGAAGAAATTTAATATAATTTTAATACCCTCATTAGTTTTCAGAGCAACCCTATGTTGGAGCAGCATGCAGAATGTTATAATAAAGAAATTAAAAGTGCTAGGGTTGGCGGGATGGCTCAGTCTGTGAAGTGCTATAGGGCAAGCCCAAGGACCAGAGTTCATATCCCCCCCTGGATATGGAGGTTCATCTCTATAATACCAGAGTTGGGGGTTGGGGGACCATGGAGGCAGGCAGATCCTTGAAACCCATTGGCCAGACAGCCTAGTCAGAGTGATAAGCTCCAGGTTCACTGAGAGGCCCTGTCCAGACAAACAAAAATCAAAAACCACCAAGGTGGAGAAAAACTGAAGAGCTTCTGGATTCCATATGCATGTACATACATGCACCCAAATGCATATGTGCACCCACTCACATGAACACATATATGCGCCACACACCTACACATGACACACCTCGAAAAATCTTAGAAATGATATATCCTAACAAACGTGTATTTCTTTCCTCTGAAGAGTTTGACTTAGGTATGTAGAGATCACCTCATGATAGCTCAAGGATTTAAGCTCTCCATATCTGCCGATGCCGTCAGGGAACCGTGGGAGGAACAACATGAGCTCTTAACAGCAGCACAAGACGCTTCCATTTTCGGTCCACTGGCCAGAAGTAGCTCCGTGGCCCTACGCACAACAAGCAGGGCTGAGAAATGTTGGGAACACATTGGGTTCAGCTGAGCTCAGGCTGAGCTAAACCTACACCACTCACTAGTAAGCACAGACCTAGTGTTTAAACTAGACCAGAGTCCAAGCTCTTACACATTGTATTATATTGTCCTTTCATTTTGCTTTATTTATAACAGGTAGCTCTCTGTAAGTAGTCTTAGCTGTCTGGTACTTGCTATATAGACAGGCTGGCCTTGAACTCACAGAAACCCACCTGCTACTGCCTCCTGAGTCCTAGGAGTAAGGTCATGTACCATCACTCCAAGTTTTTTTCACTACCTTTGAAAGTAATAGAAGATAATGTTTCAGTATGGGTCCATCAAGGATTTATATCACAGAAATGAAAGCCCTTGCCTCGGAACCCAAAGCCGCGGCACCTTAGCACCAAAGACACTGGAGATCAGAAAGCAAAGTGAGCAGAGCCGAGGTTGGATTCGGTAAGTGGACTAGCAGCAAACAACACCAAGGGAAATCCCTGTATCTTACCTGTGGGCCAACAATCTAGACACATCTCCCTGACTGAAAGTAAGGAGAATGGGGAGAACTTCCCTTGAGACACACAATGAATTATACTACTCTAAAATCAGAGCAGAACATCCCTTCAAATTCCTGTGCAGGTTAGCACGGGATCCTCAGAAAATAACAGCCTCAGTGGGTGTCACCCACAAGGGGCCAAGAGCAGGTAGCACACAGGTCCTCAAATATCCTCAGCCTTGTCTCACTTCCCAGCACTGTGCAAGGCATATCTTCACACCAACCTCAATGGCCACGCACACTTTTTCTTCCCAAGGCCCTCACACACTCATCTACTAAGCACCCGGGGCAGGTTGGCCTACACACGGGCACATTTTTGATTCTCACCTTTGTTAGTTCTGGTGCCCCTCTCTCTGACTTCCTAGGAATTAACTGTGTCTCCAGAGCCAGATCCCTATACTCACATCCCTGTGGTCTTCACGCTCTGCAGGACTCTCACCTGGATGCTTGTTTATCTTGTCCACTAGCCTGTGGGGATAGTCTCATGGACCACTGATGCTGTAGCTCATTGTCCACACGTGCCAACATTGATACAACTGGTCTCCACTGACAGACTCCTTTCAGCATGCCTCTGTGGTCCACTGTATTCAGCATAGCTCTTTAGGACATATTCTCTGGCACATAGGACAAAGTGATCTCTGGATCATGTAGTGCATAGCAACAGGGTAATGCAGGCAGCAGAAACCCAGTGTCAGAGCTAATGTTTCTGTTGCTGTGATAAAACTCCATGACCAAAAAAAATCAAGTTCTGGAGGGGATTTTGGCTTACATTTCCACATCACAGTCTATCACTAAAGGAAGTCAAGACAGAAACTCAAGCAAGACATGAAGCTGGAGGTAGGAGCTGATGCAGAGGCCATGGAGGAGAGATGCTTACTGGTATGCTCCCCAGACTTGCCTAGTCTGCTTAACCATAGAACCCAACACCAACAACCCAGGATGACACCATCCACCGTGGGCGGGGCCCTCTGCATTGATCACTAATTGAGAAAATGCCTTACAGATTTATCACATGGAGGCATTGTCTCAACTAAGGCTCCTTCCTCTCTGATGACTCTAGCTTGTGTCAAGTTGACACAAAACAAGCCAGTACACCCAGCAATGATATAGAATTCTGACTTCGATCTGGGGCAACAAAGAAGACCCAACTACAAAACAACTGCACAGCCCCAACTCCTGTCATCTACTCCTCAGCCTTCCCTCTGGTCTGCAGTATTGGAGCATCTCTTCCAAAGGCTTACTCAGAAGAGTGTAGAAAGTTGGATAGACAACCTCCAGTTCAGTTAGCAGTTTTTGATCCCTGTTCAGTTTTGAACCTAGATCTTTGGTCCACATTTTTAATAGTAACTCAGCAATCCATTCTTGGAGGTGAAAAGGAGTTTTACTTACTAACAAGGTGGTCGGAGATCAGAACTAACAGCATCCACAGACTGCTGATTATGAGTCCTGTATCATCATTACAAGCCTTGTTTCATCTAGTCTTCTCTACAAACCATTGAGATGTCGCAGCTTAAAAGATGAAGAAATGGAGTTTGAGTAAGTTGCCGAAGGTCACACAGTTAAAAGAGGGTAGTGAGGATTTCAGATAGTCTTCCTGTCTTAGCCAGTTATACTTTCAAGATACACACAGACAGACAGACAGACAGACACACCCAACCCCCCACCCCCCACAGGAATATGTGTATACCAGATGTGTATAGAATATAGAGAACACTATGAGAGTAAAACTAAGAAAGCTCTAACGTCAAGTTTCATGCCTAGTCACAGTGGTGACTTACTCTGATTTATCTAAAAGTGGAGGGATTTGATTGGACTCCAGATAAGCGTGCAGCCTTTGACAGACTCAGGTTGTAGTGAAAACAACCACAGACCTAGAAAACATGTTGGAAGCTGACCCCAATTAACACCACTGGGCACAGGCGGCTTGGCTGTAATATCATGTAACGGCTACAACATCTTTAAAGCTCGGGGTTCTGCTTGCCAGGGTCATTGATGACAGTTTTGTTTTCAGAACAAACAACTAGAATGGGATAAGGATTCCCAGTGGATCCTGGGTCCCTGGAGGTCTCTACGGTCTACATTTTCATCTGTACGAATAGAATAAATACAGTCACTTCATTTGTCAAATGGTCTGTCTATCATTTTGGTTCAGACAAAGAGAAACCCAATTAAGTATAATCGCCTGAGTGAGGGAAGTTGCTGAGTGGAGGGAAACTCCACTCCACTAAAAAGGCAGTGAGACAAATCTACTTCTCTGTGAGTTAAGAGGGCCTGAGGTGAACGGATTAACTCTGACATCTGGGCAAAGATTTGAACCTTTGCTGGAAGAAAAGCTTATGGCTTAATTTTGCAAGGCTCAGCATGGATCTTTTGTCAGCCTGCAGTGAGATCAGGTCTGATGAAATTGGATTTGAGCTCCTGATATAAGGACCTGAGAGGAGAGTGCAATTATAAACAACTACATCATATCAGCATTATCCCTTGTGAGGCTCCGGTCCTGGAGAATATCCCAGGCTGGATAACCAAATCCTGTCTGAGCAGCTCCATCTAGGACGTGAGTTGACCCTAGACTGTAACAACTTTTGCTGCTGGTAACTTGGAAACTATCCATTTAAAGCTGGTCATTCTGAGTCCTTCTCCCAACACATACAGCAACCAGGAAAAAGGAGGAGGAGGAGGAGGAGGAGGAGGAGGAGGAGGAGGAGGAGGAGGAGGAGGAGGAGGAAGAGAAGGAGGAGGAGGGGGAAGAGGAGAAGAAGGAGAAGGAGGGGAGGAGGAGGAAGAAGAGGAGGAGGAGGGGAGAAGGAGGAAGAGGAGGAGGAAGAGGAGGAGGAAGAGGAGGGGAGGAGGAGGAAGGGGAGGAGGAGGAGGAAGAAGAGGAGGAAGAGGAGGGGAGGAGGAGGAAGGGGAGGAGGAGGAGGAGGAAGGGGAGGAGGAGGAGGAGGAAGAAGAGGAGAAGGAGGAGGAGGAGAGGAGAAGGAGGAGGAGGAGGAAAAGGAGGAGGAGGAGGAGGAGGAGGAGAAGAAGAAGAAGAAGAAGAAGAAGAAGAAATGGTCAGCCAAAGAAAGTGAGTTTCCAGAAGAAAGCTTTCTCCATCTTCACTTTGCGGCCAGTGTCCTGCCTGTCTCTCCATCCATGGGGGTCAACAATCATCTCTCTCTTCCCTATTCCAAAGCAGCAACACCCACTCAAATATGTCAGTAACTAAAATAGATAACGGATGTTCACATGCTTGTAAAAAGTTAAAGATTGTCAGACTGAATAAAGAAACAAAACCATTTAAACTTTAGCTAGAGATCCAGAGATTAAAGGATGCAAGTGTGTGAGGAGGAAAAAGAAACGATATCAAGTACTTACTACACAGTTGCAAGTACTTACTAAATCCAAGCTGACACCCACATCCTTCAGTGTGAGTGCTGTGTGGGTGCTGGTGTGGGATGTATACGTACATGGTACACGCATGTGAGCACTCAGGCATGTGTGCCCGTGAGCGTAAATATGGGGCCTGGCAGGATGTCAGATGTCTTCCTTTATAATCCTAGGCCATATTGCCTTGAGACAGGGTCTCCCACGGAACAAGTTCCATATTTCTCAAGAGCAGACATGAGACGCGTCCCTGAACAAACGATCAATGTGCGCCTGTGCATATATCCTCAGCACACAGGTCTGGTGCAGTTGAGCCAATTTAAGCTTATCCCCGTCCAGCATACAAATGAATGGGACTCATACTATGGTTATTTTATTTGGTTTAGAAAGTTTCGGGGGGGAACCCCTAATCTACTTCTCTAACTGCTGGACTGGCTACTTCCCCAGCAGTGTAGCCCGGATATTTGCTGTTTCTCCTGGCCATGTGCTCATGGTCTATCTCCCCTCATGGCTGCTTCCTCTCTCTCCTGTGCCCTTCTCTCTCTGCTCAACCTATGACACCTAAACAAGTCCACCCCGCCTGCCTCTTTTCCTTCCAGTAATTGGTTGGCCATAGTGGATAGAATCCAGGTCATGGATTCAGTAGTGAGCCTCAGTAGTGAGCATCTTTATCCAGTGAACCACTAGCTTACATATATTTCAAACTACCTGGAAAAATAAATTCACATGTTCTTCCTGCAAAGAATTTGTAAATATTTGTGGCGACAGATATAGTTTCCATGATTTGACCATGACACAGTGGGTATATGTACTGAAATTATATTTCATAAGTACCTATAATTACTATTTACTATCATTTAACATTGCCAATTAACTAAATGGTCTCAATAATCATACTATTCAAGTTGGTTGTGCCCTCTTATTTAGCTCCCATCCTTCCTTCTACTGTCAAAGTTTGGCACCTTTTCGGTGGATTTGGGAATCCTTCCTTGTTCTCAGTCCTGGGTTTTTGTCATGCATGTAGGTGGTATCATAACTTTGCTTTTAAAGACAGCTGGCTACCCAGGAGCTGTGCCCTAGCAATCTCCCCTAGTGTGGCCTGTGTGTCTGTTAGTCTATTAGTGTCTGTTAGTCTGTTAGGAAGAATGCTGCTTCCTAGTGGATACCTGCCACAGTCTCTCCAGAGCAGTTTCATAGAAATATTACTTTCCCTGTGCTCTAGTGATAGGTTGTTTCCTAAAGTTACTCCGGGAGCCTCCAGTCCAGCTGCAGCCCATTAGAGCCTCCTGGTCTGCCCCTCTTCACACTTACTGCCTGTCTTCATTATTAGTTTCATTATTATTTTTGTTCACTGGTAGATGTGAAACAGTGTCTTAATTTAAACTCGCATTTTCCAGTAACTAATGAACTGGATAGTCCTTTAATATGTTGAGAGTCACTTGTATTTCCCATGGGAACTGCTTTATCCTGTTTTGGCACATTTTCCCTTGAATTTGGTACTTTCTTTTTTATTCTCAATTCTAATCTTTTGTCATCCACACGGGGCTAATATTTCCACTATGTGAAGTTTGTTTTGTTTTGTTTTGGTTTGGTTTTTGGCAACAACAAGGTCTTCATTTTAATAAAGTGAACCTGACTCCTCCCAAGCTGTCCAGTAATGTGCTGCTGGTGGGTGTCGCTTGGTTCTATAGGAAAAGATGAGATCCTGTGAGTCTTATGGACTGGAGCTGCAGAGGGAAGGCTTTCTTCAGATCCACAGGGGCCTCAGCATAAGCCCCAGGGGTGTGAAGACATAAGTTTAAGGGTCTCAGAGATGTAGTCAAAGAGTGCTTAAGCCTTGGCTACTTTGTCATTATTTTTCTTGGAGAAGTAGGTTCCTCTGGAATGCTGTTGAAGATGGTCTTAGAACAAAGGATCATCAAAAGAGCCAGGGCAGCCAAGGGGTCCCAGTCCCACTGGGTCCCCTTGCCCCTGTGACCATCACCTTCCCAGCAAGGAGTCAGGGAACTGCTGTGATCTTTTTGCCTTTGGTTCTTTGTTCAGAGAGCAGCCGGGGGTCTGTTTCCGTTAATCTTGACTGTGGCAGAATGCTCCAGGATGTCTATTCTTTTGGGTACATATGGAATTTCCTGGACTTCAGTTGATTGCTGGGGATGGGGGCTGATTAGATGCAGCTATTTCCAGGCTGCCAGGCTGCCCTTGCTTTTTCTTTCCTGAACAAAAAGAAAAAAAAAGAAAAAAAAAAGCATTAGCAACATATTTTAGGTGGGTCTACAGGTTCACACGTAGTTTCTTTCTTTCTTTCTTTCTTTCTTTCTTTCTTTCTTTCTTTCTTTCTTTCTTTCTTTCTTTCTTTCTTTCTTTCTTTCTTTCTTTCCTTCTTCCTTCCTTATTTAACTCTACAATTTCAAACCAAGTTGTCTTTCAAGAACACACACACCCCTACCATTTCTAATACCATTTAGTTTTATACAATCATTTGTAGTTTTATCATTTCAAGCCTTCCTCTACAATTTCATGAAGTTCCCTCCATCTTCCCCGCCCCCTCCCATGTCTCCATCAGCATCCTCTCCCCAGAGCTAATCTCCCAGGGGACTGGGGTGCTCTGAAGTTCTGCTGCGTTGAATAAATTTCTTTTCACTTGTCACTAACTGGCAGGCTTCCACCAAGGGCGGCTAAGGTCTTTGTTGCTACTCGGGGTAATTAGATTAGGTTACCACTGTTACACTGTTACTGCTTATCTGGTCCCAGAATCAATGATCCAATTCACACACTCACTGACAATAAATCTGCAACACTGTTACACAGAAGCCCTAGTTATTGATTAGTGGGTAGCCCCCCCCCCCCCAAATGAGTCATGTACAAGGCACTTTCTTGGTTCCCAGCCTATCTCTAAGGTGGTTAGAGATGGCTGAGTTGCTTGTTTGTGTACTGTTTGATGACAGCCTTTTCTTCCTAGTCTAATACTTGAAGCTTCACCTTAGTTTCTCAGTGTTCTGATCACCAACTCTCTCTCTCCCTCCCTCCCTCCTTCCTTCCGTCCCTCCCTCCTCCTCCCCTTCCTCTTCCTCTCTCTCTGTGTCTGTGTCTCTGTCTCTGTCTCTGTGTCTCTGTCTCTCTTTCCCCTCTCCCTCTCTTCTTCCTCCCCTCCTCTGTCTCTCTATCTCTGTGTCTCTGTCTCTCTGTGTGTCTGTCTCTGTCTCTGTCTGTCTCTATCTCTGTCTCTGTCTCTGTCTCTCTCTCTCTCCCTTTCCCCCACCTCTCTCTAACTTTCCCAGCAAGCATCTAGTTTACAGCACAGATGAGCTTCTGCCTCCACGTGCCTGCTCCTTCTGATAGCACTGGAGTATGGAGTATGGGGTATGGAGTATGGGGTATGGAGTATGGGGTATGGAGTATGGGGTATGGAGTATGGGGTATGGGGTATGGAGTATGGGATATGGAGTATGGGGTATGGGGTATGGGGTATGGAGTATGGAGTATAGAGTATGGAGTATGGAGTATGGGGTATGGAGTATGGGGTATGGAGTATGGGGTATGGAGTATGGCGTATAGAGTATGGAGTATGGAGTATGGGGTATGGAGTATGGAGTATAGGGTATGGAGTATGGAGTATGGAGTATGGGGTATGGAGTATGGGGTATGGGGTATGGAGTATAGAGTATGGAGTATAGAGTATGGAGTATGGAGTATGGGGTATGGAGTATGGAGTATGGAGTATGGGGTATGGAGTATGGAGTATGGGGTATGGGGTATGGAGTATGGAGTATGGAGTATGGAGTATGGGGTATGGAGTATGGGGTATGGAGTATGGAGTATGGGGTATGGGGTATGGAGTATGGAGTATGGAGTATGGAGTATGGGGTATGGAGTATGGAGTATGGAGTATAGAGTATGGAGTATGGAGTATGGGGTATGGAGTATGGGGTATGGGGTATGGAGTATGGAGTATGGAGTATGGAGTATAGAGTATGGAGTATAGAGTATGGAGTATGGAGTATGGAGTATGGGGTATGGAGTATGGGGTATGGAGTATGGGGTATGGGGTATGGAGTATGGAGTATGGGGTATGGAGTATGGAGTATGGGGTATGGAGTATGGGGTATGGAGTATGGAGTATGGGGTATGGGGTATGGAGTATGGGGTATGGAGTATGGAGTATGGGGTATGGAGTATGGAGTATGGGGTATGGAGTATGGGGTATGGAGTATGGAGTATGGGGTATGGGGTATGGAGTATGGGGTATGGAGTATGGAGTATGGTCCTTTTGATCCTTCAAGTGAATCGTACCCAGGATCAGCTGTCTTCTGCCTCCTTTACACAGACAGCTGGATGTGTCAGAGATGGGCTAAAAGATGACTTGAAGACACAACACATTCAGAAATGACTTTCCCCACAAGGCCTGCATGGTGATGGGACATGGCCACAAAGAACAGCTAGTTTTCAAAGTCAGGGTCTATGTGGGCTGGAATCCTTGTGGTTTTCCAATCAGATAAGCATAAGGTATTTATAATTTGTCTGCACTGAATGACAAGCTGTGCCTTAAGATCTGAGCAGGGTTGCAGCTGGGTTATAATTTCTACCAAACACTGAGTGCTTTCTACGAACAAGATGTGTGTGTGTGTGTGTGTGTGTGTGCACATGTGTGTATGCATGCATGTATGTACACACTAGAAATTGAATCTTGTGCCTCCCATACACTAAGTTCCATATCACTGAGCTACAAACCCAGTCTTCATTTATTCTTAAAAAACGATTGCATGTCCTGGGTGTTAACACCTATGCAAGAAATTTAAATATGAGGGAGATCTCTCTCTCTCTCTCTCTCTCTCTCTCTCTCTCTCTCTCTCTCTCTCTCTCTCTCTGAGGGAGAATGACTCTAAGTCATTCAGTTAATAAATGGAGGAAACTTCAAACACTGGACTTAGCTAACCAGAAAGGACCTGTGTCCCTTACTTTCCTTGTTGCTGTGACAAGTTGCCTGACAGGAGCAACGTCAGGAAGGAGGGGTTTGCTTTGGCCAGGAGTGCAAGGGTGGGGACAGCCTATGCGAGTGTGGAGGCGGGATCACAAGGCTGGGCACATCGCCTCCACACCCCCAGAGGGGGCACATGTGCAGTCGGAAAGCAGAACGTGGTCAACACAGCTTCCCAGCTCCCTGCCCTCTATTCCTGCAGGACTCCAGTGCAGAGAGTGTTGCCACCTGTCACATGTAGAGAGGGTCTTCTTACCTCAATTAATCCAATCTAAAACCTCTCACAGACCTGTTCAGAGATCTCTCTCCTAGGTGACTCTAGATCTTGGCAAGTTGACAGTCAATCTTAAACCTCACAAGTAACTTTAGGCACCACACCATCCTGCTTCTGACTTTTAGAAAAGGTGGGGCAGGATTGTATGGTATGTTCTGAAAGGAGGCCCCAGGAAGGTGAGTTGACAGTGTGCTGGAGTAGCCAAGAGTGCCGCAGTAGAAGGAAAGATTTCTTTAAAATGTATATACTCCCATGTTTGTCAGACAAGTTTCATTTGTTTTAAAAACATATACGGAATCCATCATATCATTCTGCACACTGACCTTGCAATCTTCCCTGTCTCTTGCCAGGGTTAGAGTATGTGCAAAGCCAGAATTCTAACACCTTTAATTTGAGTCTACAACATGGAATCGTTTTACATCCTGTGTCAGAATCTACACACATGTGTGCAGCTGAAACAGCATTGCTCTGTAATGCCCTGTTCTATGATGCACTCTACATTCTATGTTATCCCTAAGGCAGTTCTGGTTACAGTCTGTTAAAGTGACAAAGCCTACAGAGACTCATCTGTAAACACGGACAGATGGAGATCTTGAAGGTTGCTGATGCCTTAGGTTTCTAGCCTACCGTCCTTCTAGTGACATTCCTAGTATCTGTCTGTCTTCCCTGTGTTGGTATATTGGGCTCACACAGAATCGCTGCAGCAGATCTAGGAAAGAACCCAGGTCTCATCTGTTCTGACACAAGCTTTTTCAGTCAAGGACAGCCTATCAATGAGGTAGGGTGCTCTCATACCCTTCTCTTTGCAGTAGAGGGCACGTGTGGCAAGGAGGAACTCTTGTGGCACTCTTGAAGGAGGAACCTGCTTCAAAATGGGCTTTGCCCAAGGTCGTAGGATAACAGAGCAGGACTGAGTCTTCCCAAAGTCTCCCCCTCTCTCTGGTTGTCTTCTTTGGCTGCTCAGTAAAATCACGTTAGAAATCTTCTACTAGAACAAGCTCCAGGAGCCAACCAATTTGATCCTCCTACCCCCTCCTTTTTTAAAGAGAGTGGGGTGTTTTTGAAAAGCTCCCCAGCTGATTTTAATACAGAGCTCAATATAGTGCAGAAGATATCTCTTAACATTTTTCTCACTAATCCTTGCCCCCAGCCTGAAATAGCTCCCTTGAAGTCAGAAGGCCTCCCCGTCTAGCATGCTCATCAATGGCCCTGATCCCTTCAGCCCATCTTCATCCTCCTGTTTGGCACTGCTCTCCCTGAATGCTGGCTCGCGCCTCATTCACAGCTGAGCCCAGTAAATATTTACAGAATGTCCTTTGCTTGGATGGCTCCTCTCTCCAAACCATCCAGGCTTCTGGGATTGACTATGATCCTACTGTCATTCCCGGTGAAGGTGATTAAAATGTTCCCCAGGGTCAGTTCTACAGAGGATAAGAAGAACTCACTCTCAAGTTGCTGAGTCCTTATCAGTGAAAACAGCAGTCCTACGAGGCCATGCAACTAAGCTTGAGCTGTCTCTCCCAGTCTTTCCAGCCTCTGTATCTCCCCTGGATTTTTAAATCCTCCAAGATTTCAGACCAGGCAGTGTTGCTCATGGTGTGGAACTCCGAACAGGAAGTGGGGAAGAACTTCCTGTCCTGCTTGTGGCTGTCAGTGTGCTCTTTGCTAGGGCCTCCCCTTTCTGTTTTGTTAGCTGGGGTTGACAGCGTTCTGAACTCACTCATCACCCTCAGGTCTTTTCCCCCCACAGGGATTATGTAAGAACTCTTTCTATATAGGAAACAAGCTTGTCCTTGAGCCTTTCTGGAGTTGGCTTCGTATAAATATAAGATACCTTTTGTTGCTGTTTGTGACCCAAGGGATAATAGAAAGAGGCTGGCAAGTAGCAACACTCAGCTTTATAGGCAGAAAATAGCTGTTGGAAAAACAATCTGATGTGTGGAGCATAATGTTCTTACCCAGAGGACAGAATTATCTTTCCCAGGCAGCCATGAACACAAAACACCTGGTGTGCACGTTTCCTGACCCTTCACATATTTTGAAAGCTTTGAGACCTTTACCCTGACCTGTGAAATCATGATCCCTGTGAACTTCTGCCTGCAGACTCCGACTATTATCTCTGCCTGCTTCTGTCGGTTAAAATGGTAAACATCACTGATCCTTCCTAATGGGACATCTTCCCCTGCCATCCCTCAGACCTTATCAGATCTGCACTACACTCTTCCCACCAGTGCAGCCCCCAGAAGGGATCTCACTGGTGTCAGGGATGAAGTAAGAGTTAGGGACCTTCTCAAATTCAATTCAACTTCGAGTTGTGTGCTATTAGGGTGATGGGGTTGGGGGGGGTGTCTCAAGACTTGATCCCTACCCAGAAAATAAAATCTTTTTGAAGAGAGAGCAAACTGAATTCACTGAATTCCTTAGGGCATGATGCAAACTGATTTATCATATGTACTCTACCCGGAAGTAGATCTCTCCTACCAGTATAAAGAAACAGGAATGGAAATCTTCTTGGAGGGCAAAAGCACTGTACACCTGGAAGGGGCTCAGGTGAGTGGATAACCTTTGAAATGGATAAAGAGAATAGGAGACAATTGGAGAAGTGGTGGTCAGCCAAATCTGGGAAAGGCACGCCCACATCAGATTAGGTGCTGACATGGAGCTCAGCAAACCAGGTTGATGTCAGTCAGTAGTCGTGGCTCTGAGCAAACTCTGTAAATTCTCTGTTGGTCACTATCTTTCATAGTGTCCAGCTAGTAATAAGACTTAGACCATAATTGGGGAGAGAACTGAATGAGCTAAAATAAATATAGGCAAAGCACCAGGCATGCATTAATTGATCAAACGGTAGTTGTTATTGTTGTAATATGGAGGAAAACATCAACATTTTTGTAGGGGGTGATTCTGATGCTAAGGTCCTGGTCTCCAATTGATTCTTGATCTGTCAGTAAAAAAAGCCATGGGCTAACTGCTGGGCAGAAGGGATAGGTAGGACTTCCAGGGAGGCAGAGAGGGAGAGATGCAATGAAGGGACTGTCTTGCCTTGGAGAGAGGAAAACTGGACAACCATGTAAGATCTCAAAATGGAGTGGCCACACAGGCTATTCCTACAGACAGGTGATCAGGAGAGTTTAGCAACTGAAGTTTAGGGCAGGTGGAAGAGACTGAGATAATAAACTGATAAGGGCACACCTTTCCAGGTGAAAGATCTTAGCACCCACCAATTGTGCCAGTAGGCAAGTTGTAATTGAGCAACTCTGTGTGTGTGTGTGCGTGTGTGTGTGTGTGTGTGTGTGTGTGTATGTGTGTGTGTGTGTGTGTATTATCTGAGGATTCAAAGGAATCCAGGCGGGGGCTGGTAGTGAGGTCACTTCCTAGAGCAAAGGTGGAGAGAGTGTAAAACTACACCAACAGATGGCGCCCAACATGGGTACAGGGTAAATCCCCACACAACACATTTTCCCCAAAAACAGGAATTAGTGTGTTCCTTTCTTCCTCCTCACTCTCCTCTTTCCTCTTTCTCTTTTCTTCTGTCCCCTTCTCTCCTTCCCTCCCCTCTCTCCTCCCTATAGCATAGAGAATGAACGAACCCAAAGCTTTACCTATGCTAAGATGCAATATTAGGTTATATCTCCAGTTCAGAAATTAATTTACATGAGGGATAGTCTTATTCTTTATAATAATTAAATAGTTCAAATACTTGGTACCAAGTGTTGCTTAATTAAATGTGGACAGTAACTTCTCACAGCAATATTATATACTAAAGAATATGAATTTACTGTCCTCTCAAGCTCTAGTTTCTTCATCTTTATCTCAGCACCTTTGCCCATTCCCATCATTTCCACCTCTATGATGCTCCATGGGAAACTCACATCCTCTCTTCCCAGGCCTCTGCTTCTACCCTCCCCTGCTCTCCTCTTCCACCTGATCTTAGGACTTCCTCTCCCAGACTGGATGAGAGTGGGGAGTCCTAAAAGATGTGTCTGCAATGGTGGCCTCTTGTGTCATGGTAACAGCATATAAAGCCCAAAGACAGAGATCCCTTTGGGTGTATCTTGACCCATGCAGCTAAGAACGTTCAGCAAGAGAATTTTAGCAAAAGAATTCTTTTAAAAACCAAATGTTGATGAGTACGAACTTAAAGTGTCCCTTCATTTACCCTTGAAAGGACACATGCATTGGACCACACAGTCCATAAGTAACTCATAACAATACAGGCCATCTGGGTTGTCACCAGCTGCTGTATAGTTTGTGTGGTTCTCATCTGCCCATCAGGCTGATACCAAGGGCCCCATGAGAGCTCACCCTTCCTCTTTTTCACTTAACTCTGGTTAACAGTCATACTCCAGATGATATGGCCTTGGTCAAGCAAAGATGTGAAGTTCTTAACCTGGCAGACAAGACCTCGCATCCACCCTTCCCTCCTCTTCATCTTCATTTTTTCTTCTCCAAGTTTACCCTAAACCTCAGCTCCTTTCCAGACATTCTCCTTCAACCTGAGCATCTCTCTTCCCCTCCTCCATCACCGCCAGAGTAATTTCTAGAATAAAAGCTAAGGGAGGCTTTCTTCAGCCTCTACAGTACTGAGTTCTTTTCTTGGGTTTCCTTATATCTGGAGAGTTTAAGCAAAGGTGGGTGCTTAAGAGCCATTACTTAAATGAATGAGTTCTGACTTAGATAGCAGCCTTTATCCTTACATAGAGCG
The DNA here is from genome assembly GCF_947179515.1 of Apodemus sylvaticus. Classification (NCBI taxonomy): domain Eukaryota; kingdom Metazoa; phylum Chordata; class Mammalia; order Rodentia; family Muridae; genus Apodemus; species Apodemus sylvaticus. The sequence continues at coordinate 34,371,447 of NC_067482.1, read as the reverse complement.
ACCATCCCATTCATGATTGGGTTTCCTCATAGCTCTCAGTGAGGTGAGGGGAGAGAAAACTGGGCCTGGGTTCTTCTAGTTCTCACACACATGTAATGCTTTGAGTCACTTTGACAAATAAATAAATTTCTGATTTTTTTTCAAAATGTTTTTTTCCCTCTGTGTTCTTTCATGATCATTTAACTCTGGCATGGCAGTGGAAAAGGGCAGGGCAAAGCAGGGAGATCTGGGTTCCTGTGTCTGTTACCTCTCGAATTCAGCTGAGAATATGAGATAGAGCTGTTGCCAAAACTGCCTACCTTAGGCCAGGGTCCCTGGAACCAGAGACCCAGAGGATCTTCAGCAAGTATGGGCTGGGGAAACCTTGGCAGGGTCTCAAGAAATAAGATGGGGCAGGGAGACGCAAAGCCCCCAACATGATTCATCAGACACGCAGTGACAGCCTGGCTACATAGAAAGAAGTTTAAACAGGAGCACTACCTCCATGCCTTAATCGAACACAAGAGGGCTGGGCACCCACAGGTCTCAGTCAGTAGCTGTGAGCTCCATGCACAGGTAGGAGCTAGCCTCTTGGTACATCTATAGGAGAGTCTTCACCTATAGATGTTGCCACCATTGGTCACCGGCACTCAGGAAATCATAGTGAATGGGGGCTAGTCTGATAAAGGAGTCTAGATAGCCTAGGCACAGCCCCTCTACTTACTTGGAAACAAAGATGGAGGGAAGGTGGTTTCCAGAGAGATGCCCAGGCCCTGTTTAAAGCCCACCTATTCTTGCATCATCAACAATCCAGTCAGTGTGTCATCAGACTGATCCTTTACTCCAGAATTGACCAGGATCCTGAGCTAGAAGAGTAGTGCAGAGGCTAGGACGAGTCCCAATATAACCAGAAGCTAAAAGACTGAACAACCTAGAACTGTGGGCCGTGAGTCCCAGAGGACCGTGAATGAATTAGAAGTCTAAATGATTAAAATTTGCAAGAATGCTCTGGATCCACAAGAAAAGGCTATAAATTATTTTGTCTTCCTATGCTCAAGAACAGGGGGTAATGTGCATAGTACTTAAAAGTTTTCATCTGAAATTTGGATGTTTAGAGCGTGTGAATAATTACACACCTCATTTCTGCTCTGTTGGTGCCACCTCTGAGTCTCTCTAACGCCATGGCCTCATGGACCTTCCAGGGACAGGGAACACCAGAATGGCTTAAACATTCTGAGAGTCTTGCTTCTACCTCAAATGTGATCTGAACTCATCAGAGCTAAAGAAACCTTCCTAGTCCCTGAATTCACACACAGCTCACTAGGGAGAGCAGTCTAGCCTGGTACTAGACAGATGCAGTTCAAGTTCCTCCTGTCTTTAACACCTGTGTGACCCTGAGAAAGTCATTTATTCCCTGTGAACCTGATGTTGTCATCTGTGAAGGGGAAATGCCAATAGATAACAGTGCATACCACACCATTGTATCAGATGGTGCACTATTATACTAAGCACAACGATTATATGGTAACCACATCTCATCCCTCCACTGTGGGGAACACGGGAGACCATGTCTGTGAAGTTGCTTCCTAAGGGGTAACAAAAGACTAAAATGAAAGAATTGGAAAATACTCCCCTTTACCCTGCCTTTTTTCCCATGAACTTTTCCATAGTTTTGTTTGGTTGGTTTTTCTTTAATCCACAAACTTAGTGAGACACCCATGGGCACCATTTCCTTTCAGGATCATTCTGTCCTGTTCATGACATGTGGCCTCCTAAGCTGCACTCCCTGGGACCGACCTGTCCCCCATTTCCCACTCTTGTTTCAGAATGCCTGCTTGTGGGGACCGGGCTTTCTGAGGAAGGACGTTGCACAATCAGCAAAGGATGATGGGCCAAGCCTGTCACATTGTCCTGGAGTGCTTTCAGGAATGTGTCACAGGGGTCGGGAGACGGGGAGAACGAAGAGCATTAGGCACCAGCCACCAGGTAGTCAAATGTCCAAGCATTCCTTCTAAAAACTAATGAGGACATCAATCTTCAATAAATCCGAGGAGCTGGGGTCTGTGGGACTGAGATTTTCTGACCTGCTTCAAGAAGCTGAAGAAACAATGGCCAAAATTCAGGCCATGGAGCCAGAGGTAGAAAATGATGATGTCTGTTTTCAACAAAGATATGCCGTGCCAATAGTTACCCTCCCTAAATCATGAGTCTCGGGCTCTGTAGTGTTCTCAATCCAGCTCACACGGGCTCAAGAGAACCACTTGCTGTGAATCTGTCAAGTCCTTGTTCACTGATGTCTAGTAGTAGCTTGTACCCTGCCCCAGAGGCAACATAATACCATAATTGACACAATATTTTTCTTTCCCTAGATCCATCTCATAAGTGCATCACCACTTGACTTTGTATCCAAACATCCAAGAAATGTAGAAACCTAAAATAGCTTTCAGAAGGGCAGTGTGTTGCTCTTGAATTTTCATGTAAGCCACTGGCCCTGGGGTTGGCGTAGGGAATCTTGTATCTAGTCAAGAATTCTCTTTTTTTTATAGATCACCCTCTTCATACAGTAATTCTTTTCCTTAAGGCAGAATGCGGGAAGTGGCCACCACAGACATGAGGAGTGTCTGGGGACACTTATGTCCTTGGTGCTTTCTACGTGACCACGTTTCCCATGAGTACGTCCCTAGGTGTGTCCTATGCAGGTTCAGAGCCTGCTTCCTCGGACCATGAGGTAACCCACCCAGGGACATTCCGCTCTCAGCTTACAGGAATTTTCTTAAAAATTAACAGCTGGATTCTGTTAAAAGTGACTAATCTCCATAGGAAAATGAGATTTCCTTTTTTCTTTCCACAGCACACTGTAGCATTAACGGGGCAATACAGGTGGTGAGAATCCAGCTGTGCACAGTGCTGACTTCTTCTTATGCAGGGTTGTGGTCTTAACCGAACACGTTCCTTGTTCTTTCTTTTCACTTCCTCAGAGGTCAAATGCAAAGGAGGAGGGGAACGAAGATGAGCATTTATATAACACCAACTGTTTATTAGGAAAGAGCATTTATACAGCACCAGTTGTCTATTAGGAAAGAGCATTTATATAGCTCCAGCTGTTTACTAGGAAAGAGCATTTATATAGCAGCTGCTGTTTATTAGGAAAGAACATTTATATAGCATGTGCTGTTTATTAAGAAAGAACATTTATATAGCACGTGCTGTCTATTAGGAAGCATCTTGTTGAAGTATCATAGCCAGCATGCAAGGTGTTACCATGATTTTTATTTTACTCGGGAATTGAAGTTGAGAGTCACCCATGACTATACTTGCCTCACAGTCATCTTGAGCTGCTATAATCAAAAATAAGAAAAATAAGTTTGTGGCCACATAGATATCTCAGTGGTTAAGAGCACTGGCTGCTTTTTCAGATGGCTGGGTTTGATTTCTTGCACCCACATGTCAGTTCACAACTGTCAGTAATTCCAGTTCCAGGGGATCTAACATCTTTCTCTGGCTTCTGCAGGACCAGGAATGTGCATGGCACACTGTTGTACAAGCAGGAAAACCCTTATCCATATAAAAATATCAAGGAAGTTTGTTTATCTGACAGTTCTGGCGTTCTGTGGCTAACCTTCCACAGAAGCGCGCACTGGGTTGTCCAATTAAACGAAGGTTAGAGGTTTAACAGACACGCGGCTTGCAGTTTCTCAGGGACAGCTTTAGGACAAACACTAAATCTTTGTCGTGTTCATTTAAAACGTCAGAATAAGAATGAGCACATGAGAAGAGAATCTGGTCACGTTTCCTGTTCTCACAGCTTATCCCGGTCACTCTTGACTTTGGCCTCGTTGTAGACACCTGCTGTTCTTGTTGTCATTTAGTGGGGACAGTTATCGCTCAAAGAAAGAAAATAATAGGGGCCTGCGAGCTGGCTCATTGGGAAAAGGTGCTTGCCACCAAGCTTGTCAAGCTGAGTTTGATCCCTGGGACCCACATTGTAGGAGAAATGATTCCAACATGTTTTCCTCTGACTTCAACACATATATCTTGGAATGCACACACACACACACACACACACACACACACACAGAGAGAGAGAGAGAGAGAGAGAGAGAGAGAGAGAGAGAGAGAGAATAAATAAATGTAATTTAAAACCTAAAAAGGAAATAATAATAATGATGATGTTGACCCAAGTTGTTGTTGTTGTTGTTGTTGTTGTTGTTGATGATGATGATGACCATGATGGTGGTGATAGTTTGACAATGATGATGTTGCTGACAATGATAATAATAATGTTGGCGATGATGATGATGATGATCATCATCATCATCATTCCAGTAAGTTCACAGTTGAGAAGGTAGTTGATCAACTTCCCTGGAGATGTCACGCTGGCAGTTCACTCTGGTGTATTGTCTGAAGGACAGTGTTAGATTCCCATGTTAAGAACTTTGACTTGCTCTCCATGGTTTCCTGGAATATATTCCAATATAAGAGGCCTGCATTTTTAAGTTGTGATGATAGAGACAGCTCTGATGCTCAAACCTAGCTTTTGTAGAGTTTCCCAAAAATTTCCCAATAGATTGGTTCATAAGATCTACACAGGGCACACTGAGTTTGGCCAGATAGCCTTTGGGTTCATTTATTTGTTTGCTTATTTTAGATTTTGTATGAGATGATGAAGATATTGCATTAATTACTATGCACTGTCCTGTTATACATTCATGTTTCCTCTGTGTCTCATTTTCTTCTGGGGAATAATTGGAATATACTAAGAAATTAGAATGCAAAATGATACAAACATAAATTATTAATAGCCTTCTTAAATAATGACACCCTAGCAATCTAACATTGGCACCCAAACATTCTAATGCATATAAAATTATATGAGATAATAAATAAAGTATCTTTGAAGTTTTATTTCATAATCATGAAGTATAATAGAAAGAAGAAAACACTCATGTGTGTTCTGCATGCTCCACTAGAGCTCAGTGTGTAAGCACATGTAGAGATGTATGCCGGTGGACAGACAGAACAAGCTATCTCATGAGTAAGGACTATAGGGACATATTTGGAATTTGACAGTTTATAGGAGGTAATTGAAGCCATAGGAACAGATGGCATCACCAAGTAAATATATAGATTAAGAAGGTGGCACATGATAGCATGGAGCCCAGGGAATCTCCTACATTTAAAAGCCAAGATTACTCAGGCACCCTGAATCTCTAGCATCCTGGGGCACTCTGGAGGGATTTCTACCTTTTCCTAGATCATAGGAAAGTTTTAGATCAGAAAAGAGACATCAGTGACATGCCAGATCATGTTGGAAGAGGTTTTGTTTGTTTTATTTTGTTTCAATTTCACCAGTGAAATAAGAGATCCTGGAAAAGCTGGCATTGTTAAAAAATAATGAGATAGAATTCAAAATTATAGTTAGGATGCAGAAACAGTGAAAGAAACCCAAAGAAGATCTGCTGTGACAGATCTTCTTGTCATCCATAGTAGTTTCTGGGTTTGGTGACTGTTTATAGAGTGAATCCCCAGGTAGGACAGTCTCTGGGTGGCCTTTCCTTCAGTCAAAAGAGTGGCAGAGGAATGCCTTGTCAGGCATCAGTGGGAGGAGAGGTCCTTGGTCCTGTGAAGGCTCAATAGAGGCCCCAGCATGGGGAAATCAAGTGGTGGTCTTGGGAGAAGGTTGGGTGGAGGAGCATATTCTTGGAGGCAGTGGGTGGGAGGATGGGTTGGGGGTTTTCAGGGAGGGGGAAAAATGGGAAGGGGTATAACATTTGAAATGTAAATGAAGAATATATTCAATAAAAAAGAAACTAAAAAAAGAAAAAATAACTTAGAAATATGCTAGCTAAGTTACAGAAAAAATATGAAGACGATATGTTAAAAATTGATTACTGAAAGATATTGCATCTAAGTTATCAGTAGCCTTAAGAAAAGGTATTGGAGTCACAGAAGGAAAAAAATCGTAAATACAAAGGATGAGCAAAAAAAAAAATTATGAGTGATTCAATAGGTGCTAGGATCTGAACTCAGGTTTTCGGGGGAAAAAGCAATACATGCTCTTAACAACTGAGTCATATCTCCAGCTTTCATACCTCCATTATTAAATGTTTATAATGATGATGAGATCTCACTATGTAGCCATGGCTAGTTAGCTAAAAATGTCGATCAGGCTGTCCTTGAGCACATAGAACTCCTTTGGCCTCTGTGTCCCCAATTCTTGGATGAAAGGCCTTGATTCACTATTTTCACTTTTACTCTAAATAATGCGTAACTTCATAACATGGTCTATATTAGTTCCTCCATTTTTCTACCTACAGTTATTGGTAGCGTGTTAATCAGTTTTAATTGATTTTAAGTGAACTGCTAGATCATGTTCAGGTGGGCAGTATTGATGATGGTTTTGCCTGTTTTGAGTATTACTGGGATTGGGCTCGCAAGAGAAGTTTGCTTATGAACAGGATCCCTAATACAAAAGAAGAAGAAAGTAGTCAAACAAACACATGCACAAATTGCAACACAGAGCAAGAGAAACATGAGACACAAGGCAACAGGGCTGCCTCCAAGATGTCAACACTTTTCAACTGACAAACTCAAAGAGGGGTCACAGGCTAGTGTGCTGGGTACGGCACTCAGAACTCTGCTTGTTAGAGTACAGTGACATCAAAGAAGAAGCAAACAAGTGGGTGACTGAAATGAAGTTGATTGGTTCAAGAGGCGAGCGAGGAAGCAATGGCGAAGAGGAAGGCCGCGGCATGAATGAGAAACTCAGCAACAGAGTGGAGAGCTTGAAAAAATAAACCAGAAATGTGGAAAATAGAAAGCTCAACGATCAAAAAGAGAGCATGGCAGAAAGCATACACAATAGACGAGAATTAGTAGAAGAATGCTATCTGAGATGAAAGACAAAATGAGTGAATATTACATATTAACAACGAAAACATTACCTAGTGAGACTTCACAATTCAAGAACTCTAAAATGTGATCAGATGTAAGAATCCATGTGGTAAAGGGAGGAGTCGTGACAAAAGCTACGGGAAGAAAACAAAACAAAACAAAACTTTATTCAATGAAATTATAGCTTAAAATTTCCCATATCTATGGAAATAAATGAACATTCACACACAGAAGACATTTAGAACCTCAAACAAACATGACCAGAAAGAGAAAGAAAGAAAGAAAGAAAGAAAGAAAGAAAGAAAGAAAGAAAGAAAGAAAGAAAGAAAGAAAGAAAGAAAAAGAAAAAAGGAAGGAAGGAAGGAAGGAAGGAAGGAAAAAAGAAAGGAAAGAAAGAAACAACTTACAAGAGAAAAATACCAGCTCACTTGACAAACCCATCAGTGTAACAACAGACTACTCATCAACAATCCTAAAAGCCAAGTAAACATGAAACGATAAATCTCAGACAATGAAAATTATCAACTGTCAGGGGTTTGCTGAATCCACAAAGAATCTTTTAAAATTACCTGACAAATAAAGACATTTTAAGACAGATACTAATTACTGATCACCAAGTGAGTAGAAATACTGACAGTATTCTTTCCCACAGAGAAGGAAGAAGTGTAGAATCAGCCATGAGAGCAAAGGGAAGAACACATTTTATGAGAGGAATAAATGAAGAAAATCAGGAAAACAAGCAGCAACATTGTGAGAATGATGAACCCTCTCAATCATAGCAGCAAATGTAATGATCTTAATCCTTTACTTAAAAAAACTAGGACTAGAGAGATGGCTCAGCAGTTAAGAACACTGACTGCTCTTCCAGAGGTCTTGAGTTCAATTCCTAGCAACCACACGGTGGCTGGCAACCATCTGTGATGGGATCTGCTGCCCTCTTCTGGTGTGTCTGAAGACAGTGACTGACAATGTATTCATATACATTAAATAAATAAATAATCTTTTTTTTTAAAAAGGCAGACTAACTGATGAGATTAAAATTAAGACCTGACTACTTATTGTCTACAAGAAATGTGTCTCACTGGAAAAGACACCCAAAGTGTCTAGTGAAATGTAAAGTCAGTTTATCCAGCAAGCAAAAGCCAAAGGTATTCTTAAATATGAGGAAGCATAATTCCAAACTGTAAAATAGCTAAAAGAAATAAAGAAAGTCACTATACATTAACACAGGATTAATCTATGAAGGATCTAACAATTATAAATATATATACACTGAATATTGGCATGCCAATTTCATAATAAATACTGAATATAAAGAGATAGATCGATCCAAGCACAATAATAAATAGTGGTAACTTCAATACCCTATTTTCATCAAAACATGGATTATTCGAATTTGAAAATTAATAAAGCTCAGGGTTAAGTTTCTCTATAGATCATCTGGGATCCACAGACATCTACAGAACATTCCGTTTAACCACTGTAGTGCATACATTTGTCTTGCCAGCTCACAGCACTTTTTATAAAATTAATCACATGTTATGCCACAAAACAAATCTCAATTAATATAAAATAATTTATTTCATCCTACCAGATTTTAATGGAATAAAAATGTGACACCAGATTTTTTTCAATGTATTTTTATTTTATTCAATATATTTTTTATTTACATTTCAAATGATTTCCCCTTTTCTGGTCCCCCACTCCCCGAAAGTCACATAAGCCCCCTTCCCTCCCCCTGTTCTCCCACCCACCCCTTCCCACTTCCCTGTTCTGGTTTTGTTTTATACTACTACACTGAGTCTTTCCAGAACCAGGGGCCACTCCTCCATTCTTCTTGTACCTCATTTAATGTGTGGATTATGTTTTGGGTATTCCAGTTTCCCAGGCTAATATACACTTATTAGTGAGTGCATAGCATGATTGATCTTTTGAGACAAGGTTACCTCACTTAGTATGATGTTCTCCAGCTCCATCCATTTGCCTAAGAATTTCATGAATTCATTGTTTCTAATGGCTGAATAGTACTCCATTGTGTATATATACCACATTTTTTTTGCAACCATTCTTATGTTGAGGAATACCTGGGTTCTTTCCAGCTTCTGGCTATTATAAATAGGGCTGCTATGAACATAGTGGAGCATGTATCCTTATTACATGCTGGGGAATCCTCTGGGTATATGCCCAGGAGGTGACACCAGATTTTAATGGAATAAAAATCAACATCAAGAGAAACTATACAAATACATAGCAATAGAAAGAAACACTCTTAAATGGTCAATGTGTTATTGAAAGAATCGGAGAAGAAAATTTAAAAGTCCTAGAATCAAATGAAAATAAAATCACAACTTATCAGAACCTCTGAGACAAAGAAAAGGAGGTTTTAAGACGAAATGTTATGCTTTCCAGTACAAACATGCAGAGATTACAAATAAACAACTTAATGATGCCCTGTAACATCTCAAGAAAACAGGAAAAATTTAAATTAGTAGATCAATCAGAAGGATCACAGCAGAAATCAATGAAATAGAGAATAAAAGAAAAACACACAGAATCCTTACATCAAAGAGCACATTCTCTGAGAAGATGAATGAGATCTACAAATTCTCAGTCATGTTAGTCAAAAGAAAAGAAACAGAAGACAAATAATAATCTTAAAAATTCAAAAGATGAAATAAAAACAGATACCAATGAAATCTACAGGATCAATTGGGAATGCTTTGGAAAAGTGGGAATTTCAAGAGAAAAACCATGGTGATTTTCTAAACATATGTTGTCCTAGCAATATTAAAAGCAGGATATAAACAACTTCAAACAGCTCAGTGATGAGCAATGAGATTAAGGCTGTAGTAGTCTCTGAACAATGGGAAGGCCAGGACCATGCATATCCAGTAAGAATTCTACCAGGTCATCAAAGAGCTAACACCAATGCTCTTCAAACAGTCTCTTAGAATGGAATGCTAAGGAACACTGCCAAATGGTCTATAAATGCTACTACTCTGCCTCCAAAACCAAATCAGGCTACTACAAGAACCAAAACAATGCAAATTATAGACCAATTTTTCATAATGAATGTGGGTATAAATTACCAATAAATTATTGCAAACTGATTTAAAGCATGCATTAAATGTATCATATTGCATGATAAAATTGATTGCATTCCAGGGATATAAGGACATTAATGCATGCACATCAGTAAATATAATAGAGCACACAAACAGATGCAGGAATATAAAGCAAATGGTCATCTCGGTAGATGCAGAAAGGAACTATTACAAAGTTCAGCATCCTTTTATGACAAAACAAACAAAAATCAAACAAACAAATAAAAAACTAGGAATTGAAGGAGCATACCACAACACAGCACAGAGCATATGTGGTGGTTTGTATATGCTCAGCCAAGGGAGTGGCACTATTTGGAGGGGTGGCCTTTTTGGAGGAAGTGTGTTACTGTGGGTGTAGGCTTTAATACCCTCATCCTAGCTGCCTAAAAGTGAATCTTCCACTAGCAGTCTTCAGATGAAGATGTAGAACTCTCAGCTCTACCTGCACCATGCCTGCCTGGATGCTGCCATGCTCCTACCTTGATGATAATGGACCGAACCTCTGAACCTGTAGCTGGCCCCAATTAAATGTTATAAGAGTTGCCTTGATCATGGTAACTCTTCTCAGCAATGAAAGCCCACCTAATTCAGTATACATAGCTAACCTGTGCCCAACATTACATTAAGTATAAAAAAATTTAAGCATTTTTCCTAAAATCAGGCACAAGACAAGACCATTTGCTTTCCTTTCTCATTTGGTATGGACCCTGAAGCCTTAGTTAGAGTAATAAGGCAAAAAAAGGAACAAAAGAGATACAACAAGGGAAGGAGAAAGCCAAATTACCACTGTTTTTAGTGTTGTTATCTTATATTTAAAAGACTTTAATGAAATAACCAGAAACTCTTAGATCAGATTAACAAAATAGCAGCCTAAAAATCAGTATCTTTTCAACATCAATAATAATCTTGCTGAGAATGAAATCAGTAACTCCTTCTCTGACATGAGCTTCAAAAATACCAGCAACCAATGCAACGAGAGAGTGACCCATCTAAAACAAGGGGGAAAGGGGTTGACCAGATGGCTACCCTTCTTTTTTTTGTTTTATATCAGTTTCCTCTGATATACTTATCTAATTACTTCTCAATAAGCCCCAATTCCTATATGTTCCACACTGCCTCCCCATATAATTATAGTGGAAATCAAGCTCCAAACACCTAACCCTGTGCATGCACACTCAAACCCTACCTAAACCACAGCCAAACTCATGTGCCTGCTCCCTAGAGAAAGGAACCAGGTTGGAAAGATGCTGCTGTACAGCCTTACCTGAAATTCTGCATATTGACCAAGAAAGACAGCAGAGGAATTTGGAGGTGAGGCGTGAGGAGACAACAGACAAGCAATTCTATATCATATTCTAAATGATATATGTTTGTGAAAACCTACAGAATGCTCATCAGTGGTGAGTTTCGCAATGAAGCTGGCTTTGCATGGCAATGATGTGTCCGTTTTGACACACTGGCCATAACCAACACACTGCTGTGGTGTGGGATGCCAACCTGGGGACACTGCACAGGTGTCAGGACAAAGCTTATAGGGGAATCCTCGAATACATGTTCTGTCCAGCTTTTCAGGGAATAATCTACAACCACTCTGAAAGTAAAGTTTATTAGCTATGTAGTTGTATTGTGGCATTTGTGACAATAGATTCAACATAATATTTAAGTTTTAAAAAGCTCATAGGAAGAGAACATATTACAGTGCCACTTACCCAGGATTCTAGAACTAGGATAAAACAAACAAAACAAAACAAAACAGATTTATGATGGAAAACAGAAATGGTATAGTTGCTTTTGGTGAATTAGGGAACTGGCAGAGATTGATGGGAGGTACATAAACAACTTTCTGAGCTTTATCTCATTATCTTCAAAGTAACTTGGGTCAAATAAACACCAACTATTTTATAAAACAATGAGAGAAAGAAACAGTGGGTGGGTAGAGGGCCGAATGGCTAGACAGATAGCAAGACAGTGAGTGACATTAGAGGGTGGCGTGCGCACACACACACACACACAGACACACAGACACACAGACACACAGACACACAGACACACAGACACACAGACACATACACATCAGCATTCACTGAAAAAGTCTCATGTATTTTGCAGCTTGAACCTTTTCATATTTGCATTCTAAAACTGTTTTAAGCCAAAGATTATGTAGGAGGTGGGGGTGAGGACAGACAGAGCAGTGGGGGAGAGGGACTGCCTCCTCCAAGCCTTGCTTTATAGACAGAAAAAAAAAAAAAACGTGCTCTCATAACAATTGAGTAAACACATATCCCGGGAGAATGGAATTTACAGGATATCTATATTAAGTGGTTCCCAGTCCTTCTAGAATACATCGGAAATGTCCAGGATCCTGAAGGTTCAGGAGGCTTCCTTGCCTAAATTTGCCATGACCTGCTCATGACTGATGACTTATTTAAAATCAAACCAGAGACCCCCCCCCCAAATACAGTAAGTATTTGCTTCCCAAAACACTTGAAATGAACTAAGGTCCACAAATGGGCTTCTGAAAGAAGCTTTTCATTCTAAAAGAATTCAAGCAGAGTTGCCTGCAAAGCTCTAGAAAGGGTTAAGGCTTGAGAGACATCCCAAACTATACTAAGTTCTGTGAAGGCTCATGCTGCCCACGGGTTTCAGTGTGTTTATCTGAGTGTGTCGTTCTGTGTCTAGTGCAAATTGAAGCACTTTTAAGTATTTGGGGGGCAAATAAATAAATGCATGATTAATCCTTCTATTGAAAAATCTACATTAGTTTTCAGTTACATGCTCCATCACCTTTCTTTCTGGACCTATAGAAACACTTCCTGGCTAAGTCTTGACTAAATAATCTTCATTATTTCTCTAAATGGTTAATGTTTCTTCCTAATAACAAACAAAAACTAACAATTGCTACCGCTACTACCCTTTATAGAGGAAGGACTATAAATCGAGGGTCAATGCTAAGACTTTCTTACCTTGTCACCAATTCCTACAATGCTCCCAAACAGTGACCTGTTTGGATGAGATGGGAGAACCAATGCTCAGCGGAGATGTTTTACCAAAGGTCGTTCTCTGCTATAGACTGCTTGACTCTAAAACCTGTATGCTGCAAACACCTGGCAGAGCAGAAGGTATGTTACTCACTGGACTGCAACACCTAATGAGCTTAGAAAAGCTGTTCTCAGATTAGGGACCTTTTCCCCATGTGCATATATGGCGTGCTTACTCTTGGCAACCCCCTCCTCCAGAGCCTGGTGTGCGAGCGTGTGCAGCAACTGCCTAATTTACCAGGAGGAAGGAAACGCATCCTCTGTGGTCTTTAGCCTCTCCCTTCCGACCCTCTAGTCAACACAAGCCCATCCAAACCCGAATGCTCTTTATTCTTCTAGAACAAGTCGTGGCCCCGGGATTATTATTTTTATTCTACTCAGCCAGTTTTGCGGTTGTTTGTTTCTCGGTTTTGTTTTGTTTTGTTTAGATGCCTCTACAATGAGGAGTTTGTTTCTCCATGCCCTTCCTCAGTGGGCTCTTCAGACAGTTCCTTTCCCCAAGGAAATAGTTTCTAAACATTGGACATAAATGTCTCTGCCCTGATCATGACCATTCCTAAACAACATCCCAAGAATAACAGCCACATGAGGATGTGGGGACCACAGTCCTGGGAGGAGGCTTTTCATAAAAATCAGGGGTGACTAAAAACCTGTCTGCAGTGCGAATATCTTTCTCTCCTCAGTGTCCCTCCCTCTCATATCAAGTACTTCCCACTCGATTAGATCCCTGCTTAGAGCATGCCTATCGATGCAGAGGTCTGATAAGGTAAGCTGTTAGAAGCAGACCCTCATGCCACACAGACTGGGCACTATAAACTAGGCTTCCACTCTAGCTGGTGCATGTATTGTACACATGAAATTGAAAAAAGATTCCTATGTATGATTTTTTAATATGTGATACATAGCTTGAGCAGCACGAAGATCGATGTGTACCAAAATAATAACTGCAAAGTTTATTCCCATCTTAATGTCCCAGTCTCAAAAGTCATTAATGGGCTCTGGTGTTTGACCTTAGGTTTCTCTGGGAATGTGCATATGTAAATGCATATGCATGTGTACATGTATATTATGTATATAATCATGTTCTAATCATAATGGATTTATATAATATAGAATTAATACAGACATGTGTATGTATATATATATATATATGTATATATAAATGTGTGTATGTAAAGAAATTTGATATATACATATATACAGTAGAGCAGCAATAAGTGTGCAGGTGCACGTGCCTTTGTAGTAGGATATAAAGTCCTCTGGGTGCATGCCCAGGAGTGGTATAGCTGGGTTACTTGGTAGTTTAATTTTTATTTTTTCCGAAACCTCCATACTGATGCCTATAGTGAATTCTCTAGTTCTTCTACCCGCGATGGACAAGGGATCCTTCTTCCCCACAGCCTCACCAACAGTAGTTCTGATTCATTGACTTGGTACGGTAGCTATTCCGACTGAGATGAGATAGACTCTCAGAGTGATTTTAATTTACACGTCACCGATGCCTAAAGACATTGAGCTTTTAAAAAAACTGTTACTGGCCATTTGTATTTATTTCTTCTTTTGAGAACATGGCTGTTCATTCCATTAAGCTATTTATTGATCAGTAGTTTTATGACCTTGGTGTTTAATTTTGCTGTCTTTTATAGGCTTTAGATATTATGCCCCTGACTGGGAGCCAGCTAGCAAAGATCTCCCCTTCTGTTGGTCATTGCATATAGTTTCCCTTATTACAACGGGACCGTTCCAATTCAGTTGCCCCATTTGTTGATTCTTGGGACTGTGTCTTGTGCTGTTGGGGTCCTGTTCAGGAGACTCTTGTCCTGTCACCTCAGGTATACTCCCTTTGCTTTGTGAGAAGTTTTGGTGTTGCTGGTTTAAAGATAGCATGCTTGCTCCATTTTGAATCGGCCTGTACGCAGTTTGAGAGACTAGATCTAAGTTCACTCTTTTACAGGTAGGTGCCCAGTTTTGCCAGTCCAGTGATCAGGTTGTCTGAATGGGTGGATAGCATCATTCCTTTGCATAAAAAGTAAATAAAACCCAAGAGTCCCTCCGTATGAATGGCACATTTCACACTGACTTGCCTCTGTCTCTTGCTAGCTCTAAGAAGCATGGCAACTCGAGCGGAGGATGGTGCTCCTCACAGACACAAACTCTTCTTAGACAGCTGGGAAGACTGACACGTGCTGTGGGCTGCCAATCAAATATTAGACACATTACCCGAAAAGCTCAGGATCCCTGTAGGAAAACGGTCAGACCAGCTGCACTCCTGACCGGTTTCATGTCATTAAACAGCCAGTAAGCTTTGAGTTCTTAGCTCTACAGTAATGTTCATCAGCTTCTGCCTGTGAGCAAGAGGGAACCTTTATCAGAAAATGTGAAGATCTCTTTGGGATTGCTATTATGACGCTGAGTGGCCGGCTTCCCTTAAGTGCTCCACATAGCTCCTATAAGGACACTATCTTTTGAAGGCTTTGGAAATGCAGCATTTAGCTTTCTGCCCATGTCTGCCCCACACTACTCCCACACACGTGTTTTTAAAATTTTAATGCTGGGCTGTCTTAAATCACACAAAATGACAATTGATAAGATATGGAGCGAGCTGCCTTTCACCCGTATAGCCCGACTGAGTGGGGCCCTGTCTGCCGCACTCCTGTCTGGTGTCTGCTGGCTAAAGGCCTCTTGTTTTCCCACGACCACACCAGTGTCACCATCCTGCATGTTAGATGAAGACGGCCACGCTGCACCTTTGTGCAGACACAAAGCCATATGATTCAGACCTAATTGTCATGGGCTGACGACCTCAGCAGGTTTCAGAGGCCAGCGGGAGCCTAGCAGGAACTTTTAATTAAGAATCGGTTTGGAGACTCTTTTGTCATTAAAGCTGAAATCATCAAAGCTGCTTCTTAGAAGGATTCAGGTTCTTCACGTTTTCTGTCACATGCCAGTGGCTAGAACTTCCAACTGGCCTTTGCAAGAGGGCTATGATGGCCCAGTTTTCAACTGCACTACATGAAAGCTGAATTTGAAAGGGGGATCATTTCTAGCGTTTACAGGTTTCTGACTAAAGGATCCCAGAAGAGAAATAAAATGTCAACTGAGAAAATATCAGTATGCTCCATATGCTGGCCGTCCACCGGGAAACGAGTTGCACCGGGCAAGCTTGGTGGCTTGGCTTTTCTATCGCAGGCCATGCCGACTCATTGCAAAGGAAGACCCTTCAGACTCAGACACCCCAGGCTTCACCCGTAACCATCTCGCTATTAGCCCGTCATAACTGTAGGTAGGAAGTGGGTCAGAGGTTGGGAGTGAAGTGGGGATGTGAATATCACTGAAGTTTGTTGTATACATGTATGAAAATGCCGTAGAGATGCCCATTGCTTTATTCATACACACA
Organism: Apodemus sylvaticus; assembly: GCF_947179515.1. NCBI lineage: Eukaryota > Metazoa > Chordata > Mammalia > Rodentia > Muridae > Apodemus > Apodemus sylvaticus. Next base: position 34,355,035 of record NC_067482.1, on the reverse strand, counting down.
AATTCATACATTCTATCCCGACCTGATGAGAGAGCAGAGGATACCTCATGAAACAAATCCAAAGATAAAACCATAAGCGCTTCTTCCCACCAGCTCCGTTCTTTTGTCCTCGCAGAAAGTTTCCCAGCAGGGTTGGAGAGATGGCTCAGCAGTTAAAAAACACTTGTCACTCAGGTAGAGGACCTGAGTTTGGTTCCCAGCATCCACATGATGGGCTAACAACCAATCTGTGATTGAGGTCCCAGGGAAATCAGATGTCTTCTGGCCTCCTTGGACATCAGGCATCTATCTGCATGGTACACACACACACACACACACACACACCCCAACACTTGGAAACTCTAACTATGGAGAGATAATTAACCTGTCTAAATCTCAGTCTCCCTATCTCTATGTTGGCAATAACCAAGATTATGGAATGATGTCAAAGATCAGATGTATGACATTTTAGTACTCATTCCAAGCACTATTCTGGATACCTAGTGCTATTCCTAGAACAGAGTAATCTCTTAACAATACTGATTGTTTTTGTAGTTGTTATTTCTATCAAATTAATGGGAGTCATTTCTAAGCACCATTAGCATGAAAGATGGGGGAGAGCGATTAAACTTTCTTCCTTCTGGCGACTTTAATTGGCTTGTGAAGCTACACCTTTAGCTGGTTTGCCTATCGCCCACTTGGCAGTTTTTGGAGGGGAAGTGTCCTTTACCCGGACCATCTGTCCCTCCCAGGAAACCCACACCCTAATGCCAAACCCCGAAGCCCACAGAAAAGGCGCTAAGCAGCTCGCCATATTTAGTCACAATGCAACCTTCCAAAACCTCTCTCGCTGTGCAAACAAAAGACCCAGGCGCTGTTGGTCCTGCACAGCTGTGGCTCCCTCAGCCCCTGCTTCCTTGGGAGTCCAGTGTTTGCTGGAACACTGCAAGCTCAGCTGCCTCATCTATCATCAGGTGCCATTCTAACAGTCCAGCAGGAAAAGATACCTGCCCTCCGCTTGGTGCCCCTGGGCAAACTCACAGTAATTTATGAGGCAGCGGAGCACCCCTTCCTTACGACTTAATATGCTTAACAGCTAATTACATCTGTGTAGGGATTACACTTTACATTGTCCAGCTTTATGGAAACAAACCCGGGCTTCCTCAGAGTCCCAGAAATGGCTTCTTATCTTGGGGAGTGAGATTCTTATCGGCGCCATATGTTCCAAGGCCTGGCCAGGTTCCCAATGACCCCAGGAAAGCCTTCTGGGGCCTAATCAGTCTCCAGGCCAGAGGGTTTAAAACAGTGTCCCAACCTGAAACGAGGGAAAGAGGTCACAGCCAAGAGGGGAGAGACTTCCCTGCCTTCTGTCCTCCATAAACCTGTCAAAGGCAGAGGGTCTGGACCACACATCAGCTCCTTCCCCAAGTGGCCATTTCTTCCTAGACCAACCTTCACACAACGTGAAGCTTTAATGTGAAAATCCAGAGTGGGGCGTGGTATAAGATACCTTTAGCTAAATTAAAGTGAAGTCTTTGCCTTATCCAGGGGCTCTGAGGAAGGATTCTAGTGACTCTTGTTGGAAGAAAGTAGCTTTGGCTCTTTGGCTCACAAGTCAGCAACACCTTTCTACCCAAAAGGAAGTAAGTTGTTGCTCCCCGTTTCTTTTTGCCATATTGGCTGGTGAACTAGTCCACCTCAGACATCTTTTCTCAAGGTTTGGGAGTTTCCCAGCGTTGGCAGCCACTGAAAGCCCGCCTTCCCTTAGATTGTAAAAATTCAGTCACACAACATGCTTTAAGAAACGCTTGGGGCGGAGGCAGGGTGCAAAGAGCAGGAAATGTCCCCCCTGTGTAAGGAGTCTGAAACTGAGGGACAGCGACACCACTGGGGCCTTCCAGGCTGTGACTCACAGGCCCACTTCCCTGCTCTCCCCAGCCTGGATTCCAGCTCTTGGCCAGGATGTCTCAGCTACTCTTCCTGTCTCCATTCCACTCTGACCTCTAAACAAAGCCAAAGTCTGGAGTCCACTGTGAAGACTGAAGTGCTGTGTGTATACTTGGGCGTCATGTGGAGAAGCAGCTATTGTGGAAACAAACCCTGACTTCCCTGCCCTCAGAAGAACTCCGTGCACTCTTCCAAGCACTCTTTGACCGCTTGAGACAGAGGTCTTGGTTATTGGGTCTTGAGAATGATGGGTAGACTTGGCACGTTCCTTCCCATTGATGTTTTCCTTGAGTTCTTGTGTACGAAGCACCATAGTAAACACTTTAAATGTATTCCTCCTTTGATCCTTACGGCAGCCTTAGGAGGTGTGCTCTACGATTACCTCCACTTTATGAATGAGGAAACCGAGGCTAAGAGAATTTGCACATGATTACACAGCTAGTAAACCAAGGAGGCAGGATACAAACACAATCTGTCTCCCCCGAGGCAGATTCTTGGTCTCTGAGATGCTGTGCTAAAAGGCAGCTCGGAAGACTCCTAATCCAACTCTCATTCTTAATGCTTCTCCAACAGCTTTACTGAACACTCACCGCTTCTCCAGGGAGTGAAGCATCCAAAAAAGCACAAAGGAAGAGTCATGCGATGGCAAGGCAGATGGCCAGGCACTGCCTATGTCACGGTGTCCGGTGATTTGCCTTTGGGAATACAAAAGAAACCTGGAAGAGTTCCATAGACCCTCTACATGTACTGAAGGGGCCCTGTGCACAGCCCTCCAATCTTCCCTTGTCTATTTTCAAGTTTCCTAGTCATTTATTGTATTGCAATCCCACTATCCTGCTGCCTCTGGACATACTGCACTCCCCAATAATTCTTCAATGTGATAACAGTTATTAATTATCAGAGTCCAGGTGGGTGGGTCTCATCGGCTTGGAGACCGTAGGACAACTACTGCCTTGCTCCACGTGGCCATCTGGTTACATAGTGTTGTGGTTTGAAAATGACTACAGGCATCTAAGGATATGCTGAGATGTGGAAAAATAGCCTTCCCCAGGGAAGAGCTAATTGATTATCCAATACCATGTAGTCAGCCCTGAGAGATCATATTCATGCAAACAATATTATACAGACTGAGGCTGTATGTATAAATTTAGGAGTGTGTGTGCGTGTGCGTGTGCATGCGTGTGTGTGTGTGTGTGTGTGTGTGTGTAGGGAGAAAAGGTAACAATTACAGAAATAAGTAGAAGCCATGAATTTGAGAGAGAGAAGGGTGGGATACAAGGGTAGAGGGAAAAAGGAAGGTTGAAGAACGAAGGAGGAAGTGCTGTGATTATATTATATTTTAACTTCAAGAATAAACAATGAAAATGCAAAAAAGTTACAGAAATCTTCAATAGAATTTATCATTAGCCTTATAAATAACTCTTAAAAATTTGGGCTTATTGATAAGTTTAATTTGATGAGTTACTCATGGGGTATACTGGTTGTTTGACAGAGATTTTTTTTTAATTGATATGACTAATTTCTAAAAAATTGAAATTTGTTAACCAGTTTAAAGCTGTTCATAAGCCATTTTCATCCAAATTTTCTGAAGAAAAATTAGGTTAACTTTTTTTTTTCTGTCTTCAAATCCTGAATAGTGGCCTCTTCAGAATTTTGAATCTATCACAGCCATCCAGGGACGCTCCCCTAGTTTCTTCTTTGTGCTACAAGAACTCTATGCAAGTCTTCAAAACAAATTCTCCCAGAGAGAAGAGAAGGAAAGAGAGATAGAAAGAGGGAGGGAGGGAGAGAAAAAGAGAAAGTGAGGGGGGAGAGAAAGAGGATGGAGGAGGAGAAAAAAGAGAAAGGAGGAGGAGGAGGAGGAGGAAGAAGAAGAAGAAGAAGAAGAAGAAGAAGAAGAAGAAGAAGAAGAAGAAGAAGAAGAAGAAGAAGAAGAAGAAGAAGAAGAAGAAGAAAGATTCTACTGAGGTGCTCCATCCAGGTAGCCAATGGAAAGTGAACTATAGATCTTTGAGAGCTATTATTCAATAAGATACAGATGTACCTAACTGCACTATCAGCAACATCATCAAAAGAACAAAAGGATAGGGGCTGGAGAGATAGATGGCTTAGTGGTTGAAAGCACTTGCTCTTGCGGAGGACCTGGGCTCAGTTCTCAGCATCCACATGATAGCTCATAACCCTTCTGCAACTCCAGTTACAGGACATCCGACACCCTCTTCTAGCCCCTGAGAGCACCAGGGACACACATGGTGCCTAGACATACATACAAAACACTCATACATGTAAACTCAAAACATGAAATAAAACATAGAAAAAGGAATATGAGAATACCTAACTTCTTCCTAACTGGCATACAAAATACTGGGTTTGTTATCACATGTTCACATGGGACAGTGTATACGCCATCATCTGCCTTTCCTCGTCTCAAATGGTGTCTCTTCTACTCTTGTGTCTTAGGTTACGTTTTTAAACCTAGAACCTGAAGATGAGCGTAAAACATGCAATTTATCTCTCTGAGTCTAGATTAAGCTTCTTAACATGATGATCTCCAGTCTCCCATCTTTCTTGTAAATGACATCATCATCCTTATCATATACCTTCTGCCCATCAGCAGTGCACTGCAGACATCACAGGAATTTCATCTAACCCCACCCAGGAGACATTTAGGTTCAAAGAAGTAACTTATTCAAGACCACACATCTAATGAACAGCACACGGTCTTCCTAGGATGTTAGACATTTGTCACAATGCTGAGCTGAGTGTCCACATGTAGTCACACCCCAGGGGACTCATCTTGCAGGTAAAACTGACTTAAAGACAGCCATGTTGAAGCCAACACGTACTAACAAGATGCTTCATGGTACTGGGTCGTCTTACCATCTTAACACATACCCTTCATGTGGTTAGTTGATTCGTCATTATAGGATAAGTCAGCTCACCATTTTCCATCAAAAACAAAGATCCTGTCCTGGTTCGTCATGCATCCCTGTGGTCATCTATAGACTGGATTCCTGACATGGCTTTGCCTACTGAGGTTTGAACTGTAAGCGCCAATCTTCACTAGTAAGCTGAGCTAGTGAGCTCAGACATGAGGCTCGATTCCTGGCATATGGCCAGTAGTCAACATGGCTCTGCCTTTGATCTGTTCGTATCTGAGCGACAACCTACTGATGACCTGTCTATGAAGTAAACACAATTGAGGGTAAATCCATAATCTACAGTTACCCCAAAGTTCTGTCACATCATGACTACGTTTTCTTTAATATATTTATCACTATTTAAAGTTAATACTCACTAGTCATTGATTTTGTGTGCACATATGTGGGCACATGTGTGCCACAGTATAGGTGTGGAAGTCAGTTTGCAGGAGTCCATTCTCTCCTTCCAACATATGGCCCTAGGGATGGAATTCAAGGGCATCAGGCCTGACAGCAGGTGCCTTCACCTGTTGGGCAAGTTTGTTGGATTCTCTGCTGTAATTTTCATGTGAGCATTATTAACAAATTCTCTAAAATCTTGCTTAGGAATGGATTCTAATCACTTTATCTTTATCCTCTGAGATCTTTGCTGGTACAAAAAAAAAAAAAAAAAAAAAAAAACTACAGGCACAGATACTAGGCAGAGAACTAATGAATTGCTAATGAAATTGCTAATGAATTGGATAGTAAGAGACAAAAAAGGCATCCTTTATTTTTTTTTCCTCTTTCTCTCTTTAGAACAGATCCTCAAGGTATTTTGCCCAGCAACATCAGACAGGATAGATGTGGTCTGATCTATAACATCTGGACTGAAGGAAATTCAAGTTCACTACTGACCTCAGGTGCCTACTGTTCAAATGACTTCCAAAGTGATTTATAGAAGAGTGCATTTCATTTTGTGAAACAGATGCATACAGGGAATGTTGCATGCTCCCTGATAAGACTTTGAAACAACCAAGGAGAAATTATTATATAAAACCGTTCCTGTTGAGCTTCTAGAAGAACTGATGACAGACACAGAGCCTATTTTCTCTGAATTCTGAATTTTCACCTGCTGAAAAGGTTTTGGATGTAAAACAGTATATTGAAGGCAGAGTTATCATATTGTAACATCAATTCCTACTGTGCTGATACCCTGTCAACATGAGATTCTTCTCTGGTGTGTACATTACAGTGTCATCTTGCTTTACAGGAATAATGTAAATCTGCAACAGAAGGTGAACCAGGCAAAAGGAAAGCAGGTTTTCTCAGCCCGCAGTGAGAAGGGTCTTAGCTCCTGACTCTAAAATCGGTTGGGACACCTACAATGACTGTGAATTGCAAACCTATCGTCATAGAAAACCCTGAACTCTGAAATGAGTCTGAAAGGAGTGAACGAGGAGTTACTGAACCAATGAGCACACTCTGCTCAGGCCATTAGATAAGACATAAAGACACACATGGAGCTCTCGAATAAAGCTGCTGCTCTCTCTACTGCTCTGTTCCTAACCCTTAACTCTTGCAACTAAGGAAACAATGTTGAGCCTTCCCTGTAGAATGTCTGTTGGCAAAGTCAGTCCTTGGTAAACACTGTAGAAAACCCTTCATGAGGGTCCTTCTGTGTATCCTGCCCAGGCCTTTCCTCCTGATCTATACTGTGATGTTTAGGACTCTGTTTAGGATATGGTGATGATTAATCTTCTCATCCTGATGGGCTTTAGAATCCTAGGAGACCAACCTCTGGGAAATGTTTAACTAAAGACGGACCTGCCTTGAATGTGTGCAGTGCCATCCATGAGGTCTCAGATTGAATAAGAAGCAGACAGCAGGCTGAGCACACACACACACACACACACACACACACACACACACACACCCCTCCCTTCCTAACTGTACAGCCAATGTAACCAGCTACCTCATGCTCCGGTTTCCATGTCTTCTCCTTCATCCTGGATATATCATCAAACCTTGAACCAAAACATACTTCCTGCCTCAACTTACTTCTTCCCAGGCATTTTGCCACAGCAGTATATAAAAATAACTGGTTCAAGGAGCTGTTACTTTAGTGAGTTGGTAAGTTTCTGCAATGACTAATTGCTGGTACACTGTGAGCATTTTTATAGCGAGAGTAGAACGTAAGCAAACCAACAAAAGTTTACTGATTGAAAGCTTAATGTTAAGGGCTGAGTTTGGAGCCCTTCTCTGATCTCTACAAGAAACCTTGCCTTTCATCAATACACACTACAGGGATGTTGCTATGTCAATACATGCTACAGTATGCTATGATCAACCAGTGTCCCTGTTAATCTGGGAAATGAAAACGCGCACTCACTGCTTCTCTCCCATCTATCCTTTCTTGGGGTTTCCTTCTCAGATATCTTTTCCCTGTGGAATGCGGAAAATCCCCTCAATCCCCTTTATCAGGATATTTTAGCTTTGAGACATTCCCCGCTCCCCCTCACAGCCCCAGATCCTGTTCCACTTATATGGGCTCCCGAGCACTCTGTGTTTCAGGTCCTGCGAGCTGCACCCAACTCCAGACCCAACATTGTATATGAATCTTTAAACAAAAAAAAAAAAACCCAGCCCATCTTCCTGGATTCCATCCCCTACTGGGGTTAGTATGTGTTCTGAAAGTTCATGTGTTACAAGCAGTGCATAAGTAACACCCCACTCCCCAAAGTCACATAGTGATGATAATTAGAGGTGAGACTCTTGGGAGCAATTGGATTAGAAGAAATGATAAGATCTGGGCTCCCAGATGGCATCAGTGTGTTAAGAGGAGATAGAAGACAGGAGGTGTCGGCTAGCCCACTTGCTCTGCCGTGACTGTAATGTTCCTCCATGACCACATCACGCATTAGAAAGGCCTTCAGCAGAAGCCAGCATTTTGATATTAGACTTCCAAGCCCCCGCATCATAAATTAAGTTAATGTCTCTTCTTTATAAACTATGATGTCTGTGGTATTCCGTTGTAGTAACAGAAAATGGATAAGAGGTCTCCTAAAATATCATCTACTATAAAAGGGGGGGAAGGACAATAAAATTAGAGCAAAAAGAAAAGAGAAGAGGCCCGGTTTTTTACTCTCTTCCCCTTTTCCTTGGCAAGGTGCCTAAGATTTGAAAAAAGAAAAACACACAAATGATGTGCAAGGAGACACTGTTGTCATCAAATTCATCCATCCTGTGATGTAAAGTTCTTCTCATAAAAATAAGTTGGCATAAAACATTAAGGTACATATTGTCTCTTTATTTCTTTATATTTAAACTTAGAAAACAAGCAGTGAAACTGTTGAGGTTGCTTTTGAGGCACCAAGAAGCTACAAAGTTCCATGTTACAGAGAAGGATCTTAGGCGTAACTCGGTGTCTTCTACAGACGTTTACTTGATGTTGGTGACAGTTTACTGCAACCTTTGTCTTATCAGTAGCTCTGGCTCAAACACTTTCTCCTAATCCCCTGGCCTTATCTCTGAGTCAGACTTCTGGGCTGGAAAGCGTGTGTCTACCACGTCAGCTGCAGGACTGCAGGCCAACCTGGCCGGGCCTGAGTTCTTGTCACCCCTCCCAGATTCCAGCACATTTTCCATCCCAGTCAAAAACAGAGTAAACAATTTTATTTCGCCTTGTTAATTTCTTTAACATGTAGGAAAAGTCTGCAACGTTCCCCAGGACTGGGCTTTAAGTTGCTCTCAAAATTAATATATTTTTTTTTTTTACAAATTTTGCTTATGTCTGTCTCCTCTGTGTGGAAAAGCTTTATTTAAAGGTGCAATTTTAGTATTAGTATTAGTATTAATTAGTATTAGTATTAGTATTAGTATTATTGAGGTGTATGTTTGGTGTCTGTATTTGGTAAGTGTGCCTATATCTGTGTAGGTATAGATATATGCCTGCATGTTCAGGTTTCCTCAGAGGCCAGACATGGGTCCTTTAACAGAGCAACCAGCACTCTTGGTCGCCGAGCTAGCTTATCCCTCTAGCATGATTTTATAAACATGGAATCAAAGCCCCCTTTGAGCTACACTCAGTGCCTAGTGAAGAATGCAGACATGCCTACTGCTTCCAAACGTGGACAGTTGTGTCAGAAAAGTGTCTAGTTTCCCCAAAGATTTGCTAAGTTTGGCCAACGTTTTATCACCCAAGGACGCATCTCCAACTCAGAGGTAGAGAGGAAGGTGCTAAGGGAGACCGGTGAGTTGGGCTAAGTTGCCTACTTCGAAGCAGTAGGCTATGCTATGGCTTTTATTTTCTTCTCTCTTTTCATTGCAGAAGACAATGGGCTCACTGAGGAGGAGGCCTGACTGGGGACCAGAAGCTCAGACCTCGCTGCGGCTCTCTCAGCTCCTCTGATGTTGTGAAGCTGCCAGTGAAGTGCAGCAGGCAATAAGGGGAACAGAAGGACACAGGGAGGGCGGAGGGTGGAGTGAGGGGCACGAAGGAGAGAGAGCAGAAGCCTGGGGGCGGGGGGGGGGGGTAGGGACAGGCAAAGCTGTGCTTCAACATACCAAATGCCTCCAATTAAAACTCCGAACCTAAGACCAAGCCAGAAGCACTCTAAAAAGCTACTGCCATATCTTCGATGCAGGGGCAGGAGAGGAGAGGACAACCAGCTAAGAAACACGTGGAAGGCAGAGAGGTTGTAGAGGCCAAATTCTCCCTGTCATCATTCTGCACAAGGTAAGGAAGGCATTCTTCAGAAAGTGTGGAGTTTCGCTCGCATCCAAATTCCTGACATCAGAACCGATGCCAGGAGCCACGTACGAGAAACCAAACCTTTTTTTTTTTTAAAAACCTCTGAAAGTGAAGAAAACTGGTTTTCTCTGTAGTCTTTCCACCCTGACTAACCTAGGCTCTCTTTCCATTCATTTACTAGAAGAGGCTGGATTAGAGGAAGGGTAAGGAGCTCCCTGCAGGGCCTGGTTCACTGATTCCAGCAATGTCCCTGGCTGTTAGGAACACACACACACACACACACACACACACACACACACAGCCACTTCCTACATCATAGAGTTGGGAAGAATGTCTCAGCAAGTGGTAGGGTTGAAAAGTAATGAAATCTGAATATTTCTCCAGCTACGGGGAGAAGAGTCTCATATTATAAGCAGAACTACCATGCATGTTTGACAATCTGCTTGCAAAAAACCCCAAAATTTAGACCTTGCTTAACTCTGTGTATGAAAAAACCCTCTAGTGAATGGAAATCTAATTAAAAAATTAAATTTTGGTGTTATTTTAGATTTGAGGAGTAATACTTAACATAAAAAGCAAAAAAAAAAAAAAAACCCTCCAAAAAACTATTAGCCATATTTGATTAGATAAATATTTCAAACTCATGAAAGCATGTCAGTAAAATCCAGCCATGGTGGAGCACCCCTGGAATCTACAATGTGGAGATGGAAGGAATTGAACTGGAGCTCTGAGCGATCCTTGGCTACACAGGCAAATGGGGGCCAACCTGGGCTGAAGACTCCCATCTCCCCCAAACACAAGAAAACAATGTTGAGCATTGCTAGAGGTGAAAGCCATGCTAGCACCAGGGATTTGCTTTGCTCCTTGACTTCAGGCAAAGGCAGTCCCTCAACTGTCAGTAATGGATTCTGACCTTAGCTAGACAGTGAAGTGGTCCTGCATCTGCTCCTGGCCTCCCACTCGGGCCACTTGCTCCGGGATCTCACACCCGAGTTCTGAGGTTCACTGGGAGGCCACAGAACTATACATCCCATGGGCTCCGGACGCGACAAGGACATGCTTCTGTACGAATTATGATTGTGATGAAGACAAGGCATGAAATGGTTGTGATAATACATTAGCACTGTGTCTTTTTACTCAGAATACGTTTATTGGTTTATAAAGCATATAAACATTTAATGAAAATATTCCTCCTAAGAACAGAGAACAAGGACAAGTAGAACACGCTCACATTATATCTGATTCCTCCTCCTCCTCCTCCTCCGTTTGAGATGAGAGAGATGGTAGGGTATAGCTGCACATCCTCAGGAAAGGATTCCTTCCAGTCTCTCAAAGTTTTGAACAAAATGCCAGCTGCTGAAAGCATTAGAATCTCTGTCATGCTACATAATACTGATACAAAATGTGGATAGTACAAAGTTCATTATATATAATATAAAGTTTTAATATATTACATTTGTTCTACATAACAGACTATAAATATATGTGCCATAGCATGTTTAAACAGTCAGTGTTCCCAGCTTTTCACACTATGGTACCAAATGAAAAGTACAGTTTCTCTTTTGAAAAAAACCAGTAGACATAGCTTTCTATGTTAAAATTCTAAGTAATACAGTAGATGTTATCATAACCTTGGTTATAAAGTAATTTCGAAATCTGGCTAGCGATTATCTGGAGAGCGAACCAACCAATCGAGATTTTTCTGCCATCACAAGGCCACAAAGCTAAAATACTGAGGACTTTGGGGGGGGGGGTTAAGTGACAGGACTGGCGAGAGAGGAAGAACACCTGTCTGAGCCTTTACCACCACCACTTCACCACTTGACAGAGAACCCTCAGATACTGCCACCAGGGCAGCCATATGGGTATCTACCCAGCAGAAACCCTGAGTTTCTGTTCTGTTCTCACGGTTCTTCGGCAGATGGGAGCCTCTGCTGAAGTTCCTCTCTTTTGGTGTTCTGAATTAAGGCACAGCCTGGGGATGCGGAGCAAAGCTGTATCATTTCCTTCCTGGGGCTAGGCCAGGAGACACGTAAGAGTCCGGAAGGAACTCTCATTAGGAGTAGGAAACAGCACAGGGAACTCGCCTGTAGCCCAACTGTGAAGAGCACGCAACCTTCCAAAACCAAACCCCGCCGGCCGCCTTTGCGTTTCCTGACAGACCACATGCCTACCTCCACCAGGGCCAGCACAATGCGTCTGCGGGCTCCAACTGCTCTCTGAGCGAGCTTGCGCCTTCCTTCCTACCAGTCCACATCCCACACTTAACACTTGGCTCAAAGCCCACATCCTCCACAAAGTCTTTAAGGTAGACTCAGCCCTGGGACATCTCACTCATCCTCAGCCCACAAAGCACTAACATTGCTCATTTCGTCCAGTTTCACAGAGGTGTCCGTTGCCTGGGTATGGCCACTTCTTGGAGGATAGAGCCACTATTTGAAAGTCTTTTGTGTTAACTGGTAGTGAGACCACAGAAGGGCACATTATATAGGATTTTTAAATGAATGGAAAAGAAGAGTACAGTCAACACATTCTTGGGTCATGGGCATCTTCTCTGGAAATGCCCTGAGGACAAGCTCCTTGTAGTCTGAGGTCCCTCTTCTGAAATGAAAATCAAATGTGGCTACTTCCAGGTGTTGGAAAGAACAACACTTGAAGATCTAAGCAGCACCTCTCCACATGACTTCCAGGAGTTGGGGGCGGGGATGGGACAGGGCCACTTCCTTTTAAACAGGAGGTGAGCACAATGTGGTCCCAGAGTCAGCGTGCACTGCAGCGTCCACCATCTTTAAAAGTCCTGCCTCATCGCTGGAGTACACGGTGGTGTCTGTGTCATCGGAGTGATACCCAGACTGGTAGCCACTGGTCTGGTTGGAGCCTTCCGAGGCCACAGACTCCCTGCTTTTACTGGGCATCATTCCACTGTGGAAGAAACAGAAAGGGAAAGCAAATGAATTGAAAAGGGAAGCCAATGCATTTGCTTTTCACACTCACCAAATCCCCAGCTCAAGGGGCTGGAATCCCCTCCAGAGATTCTACCCCATATCTCCCATTCTCTAATCAGCAGATCGGGTTTCCTCAGACAAAGTCTACTCTCAGGTACTAGCATGAGCTAGTAGTCGCAGATAAGTTCTCTTACTCGGGTCCAAGTCTTTCAAGCCTGAGATGACATAAAAGGCCGCTCTGCTGAGGTATGCAGAGCCCCCAACCGACGGAACAGTTTTACAGCCTTGACGACTGACAAGTTTGTATACAGTGATAGGAGCCACGGGGTCCTCTTTCATGATATTAAACGATGTTGGAATGGTCTAAAAGTTCATTTGTGGTTTTCCTGTTCGGTCATTTAGGGAGCTACATGGTCTATGAACAATGTTAATAAATTTGTAGGGAGAGAGAAAAAACTAGTACAGGGTGCACAGTCTGACCAGACATGTCAAAAACTGCTTTTTACTCATCAAAACCACATTTGTTGGACGAATTGGGGATTCAGTCACTCAGCAGCAACTGGAGAATGTTTCCAATGACATAGTAATCATGTCAAAGCCAACAGTCGTGGGCTGTGTGGGCCTAAAAGCTCAAGCTTTGCCCTTGATGGGGTCTTGTTCTCATTCGTCATAATAAAAGCCAAAGAGAGAGTTTACTCTGTGTTCAGATACAGTTTAAAGTAAGTCAAAGAACCATTTCCTACTCCCAATCCCACTCTTCACTTCCCACACCCAAACCAGTTTGTGTCTCAAACACGGGCATGCTGCTGGCCACCTAGCAGCTCTGAGAACTGTTAGAGACTGTTAGAATCAACGAAGGCATGTGGTTGGTGCCCATGGCTTCTCGCTGGGCCTTAAAGAAAACAGCAGCATGTACTGTTGCTGCTCTTATGATTCTACAAGCATCACTCCAAAGTCCGTGGGGATCCCCATCTCATACAGCAGGTCTGTGATGTGTAGACCAAATCCTTTGTTTCCCTACCTAGAATGAACCTGCTGGCATATAAATAACTACTATTAGCCCATTATTCTTATACATGGAGATTTTCATAACGATTTTTTTGTGTTTGAATCAGGTACATTGATTCAAAGCCACTACATATATTCCTGTTGAGCCGTAAGGAAGAATGACCCAAGAGCAGATTTCATTGTTTTCCCACTACTGCAAAGGCAGCGATTCAAAGAATCATACTTAGATATATTAAATAAGTGAAATGCATCTATTTATATATCATCTTAATTACAGACAAAGCCATTTAAGTACAGGTTTGACAATCCGTCAGAGTCTGCACAGTCTTCACTCTTCAGGACCATGGTACCTGTTGAGATCTTTGCTGTTTGGCCAGGGCCATAGAAACCACCAGTCATTCTGCTGGCCAGTACCCATCTGCTCAGAAGTCCCATGGCCTTTACAAACTTAACCATCAGAAATTGGCCAAATACCCTGACTTGCTTCAGATTTTTTTTCAGTCTCACCAATTTCATAGTTTGGCTTATTTTATGTCCTTATCAATTTGCTAATTTGGGAAATTAATGTCATCAACCTTCCAAGGCACCAGAAAAGGAAACTGCCTCTACACTGAATGCCTTTTATTAGGTCCTTCCAAAAATACCTATTGAAATATTCTTTCTTAATTGGCCGAGTCTTACCCAAAAGACGGAGATAATTTGTTCCTGTCTTCCAGAGTTTTCAGCTCTTCTGATGCAAGGACCATCCCACTGTCTGTCTGGCTGTCCTTTTTAGGAGATAGTGAGATGACACAGTGAGTGTGTACATGACCAGGCACTTTAAACTCATTTCTCAGTCCATCTAGCTGACAATAGGACTCAATGTCATGCCAAGGAGTGAAAGGGTATGGTAGCCAGGGACTGTGCAAGGAAGCCAATGCTTTCCGGAAGAAGACTTGGGCTAAGTAGAGAGGATAGGTTGGGATGCTGGGGTCCCCTTCTCTCTGCACAGCGAGAGCATTTGCACTTGAGTGAAGTCGGACACACAGACTATCTTGACCCTTGGTGCAGGTATCTTTCACGTAACAAAACTAAAGATCCATCTCCCCCATGACACATGCTCAAGGACCGCCTAAATGAGGTTCCAAGACTCAAACGCTTAGGCTAATATTTATCTAGCTAGTATTTCACCCCAAGTATTATTTCTACAACTATTTATAAAAGATGCACTTACATCTGGGGTCACTTTTACTGCAGGCTCCTCCAATGGGATATCTTCAAATGTTTTGACACTCACTGGCCGGCTCTTTCGCTTACTGTTCTGGAGATAATGACTGCAAGAGAACAAATATTTATTTGTATTTGGGTGGCGGCACACTTGGCTGTGGGTGCCTCAAGTGATACCTAAGTTCATTATCTTTCAACCACAAGTTGAATAGCAACCGTCAAAACATCCTTTGGTAAAAGAAAAACAAAATTCAAAAGGATTTTTTTTTTTTGCTAGCATGCACAGAAGGCTTAATTTCCTGTGAAAACCCCATTTAAAAGTATAATATAACTGAGAAGGGTAAAGGAGAGCCCGTGCCTCGGAATCGTGGTTCTGTGCTGAACTAAGGACCAGGGTAGCTGACTCAATAGCTGCTGCCTTCTGATGGGCCCTGACTGGATGGGATTCCTCCAGAGACCTCAAGTCAGCTTCATCCTTCTATATGAACTACAGACCTAAGGCACGGATGAAGCTGGGCAGGGTCTTACTCAGCCATGTGTTTAGCTCATGCAGTTGCTTATTTCAGAGAACAACGATGGCTTCAGAGACTCAAGACACTTTGCCTAGCTTTGGGTCTAACACTGACCACACAAATAGAGTCCTGCCTCTGCTGCTCCATTTTAAATGCATATAGGCAATAGCTATTCTTCTGTAGCATGTAAGGACATTGGCAAGGTGAACAGCATGGGAAATGTCAAGTTTGCTGTTCTTAGGGAGAGCAAGACTCCATCAACCAGTATTCGTGTCCCTCTTTTGAATTCCGGAAGACCTTCAAAGAATGGGACTCGTCAGACACAACATCACCATTCCCTGGGGCTGTTCTTCCCCACCACTTGACATTGGGAGAGTCTAGAGATCCTATCAAAGCCTCCTGCAGCCCAAGAGGAGATAAGAGAAGCCCCCTTTACAGGAAACATTCACGAAGACAAAAAACATATTCTTCACTCTTGTCCCATGACAAGCAGTCTGCTGGCACCGTGCATAAATGCTGGGTCAGAGTTGAAGAATGGGACCTGAGCATCTCTTCCCTTCCTTAAGAGGTCATTTCCTCCCCCTCACAGAGGAGAGAATGGGGTTCTCAGTGATACCCCAACTCGGGAGACTCCACAGGAAAGAAGACAGGCCAGGCAATACAGGGAACAAGCAAAGCCTGTTTCCTGATAAGTCCGGTCTTTAAAAGCAGTGACGGTCAATGCTGGTTGGTATTGTGCCTATTCGCTTGTTCAGGAAGACCTTTGGGAATCTATCACAGCTCAGACATTAAGCTGAATGCTCTTCAAACATTGCTTCACAGAGTCTCACAGTAACCTCTCCTAAACCTACTTATCCAAAATCATACAACTCCAATCTTAGGCTATAGTTGTGAGGGCCCCTGAAAAGTTTGAGGCATGGGATTGGCATGATCAGATATGC
>NC_067482.1:34241344-34333844 GCF_947179515.1 Apodemus sylvaticus | reverse complement strand
TGAATATCCAGGCAGTAGACTATTAGATCACAGATCCTGGACCTGAGGCCTTTTTGTAGAAGCTTCTCGAGTAGAGGATTACAAACCTGCTGAGCGTTTGCTTGTAGGAGATTTCCCAAATGTTCTACCAACTCTGAAAACGAGGGTCTCTGGTTGGGGTCCTCATGCCAACAGTCCAGCATGGTCTGGTACCTGGACAAGCGAGACACTGGTTTCATTAACTCTGTCATCCTTCCAAGGGATAATGGTCAAGACAAACTCTTGAGTGAGAAGCATCTGCAAGGAGTTGAGATGCTTAGGAGAGATGTGAAACTATAGGGAGACACAGATGCCTGCACTCGGAGGTCCAACCATCCATGGAAAGGTCTTCTTTATCACAGCTCAATATACCCTTAATAATAACTCTCTGGAGAGGGTACCAAGTAATGCCATGATGGTGTTTGAGAGACCTAAGGAAGGTTTCAAGACAAAGCTGAACAAACTAGGCCATGGTGTAGACGCACACAATGGAAGACCTCCTTGTCTCCTTAATAGGAAGAGTTTGGGAGAAAAGAAAGATGTTTTCCAGAGTCTTACATTTCTGGAGTGGTATAGTCAGGAGCCCGCATTCTAGTTCCTTCTTTCAATCTCCTACAAAATTCTTCATCAATCTTGACCCCAGGATATGGGGAAGCACCTAGCATAGGACAGGAA
This sequence comes from Apodemus sylvaticus, assembly GCF_947179515.1. Classification (NCBI taxonomy): domain Eukaryota; kingdom Metazoa; phylum Chordata; class Mammalia; order Rodentia; family Muridae; genus Apodemus; species Apodemus sylvaticus. Next base: position 34,333,151 of record NC_067482.1, on the reverse strand, counting down.
AAGAGCATTGTGTGATTTGAATCCCTCACAAAAAGCCCTAAAGCCAGATTCTTGTACATCTGTATCGCCTACATAGCTTTTTTGATTTTACCACCTAAATCTTCTAAGAAATTCTACTTGACAGGAGGTAAAAGACAGACAGGACATGATACACAAGCACATCAGTTACTATCATCGTACTTGCTCCCGAACCCCCACCCAGGAGGGAGTCAAAGAGAAGTGACTTACCTAAGGAAAATATTTCCCAGAGCAAAACACCAAAAGACCACACGTCGCTCTGAATTGTGTATACTCTGTCAAAAATGGTTTCCGGGGCCATCCACTTCAAAGGGAGCCGGGCCTGAGTGGGAGACAACAAGGCATCAGATCCCAAATTGGCAGATTTCTAAAGAAAACACTCCCCTCACTTCTAAACACCAACCCACAAAGTTGGAATGTCACACCTGAATACACACAAAGTTCGCCTTTAGATACCTACATCTCCTTTTCTGACATAATCCGGGTCTTTATAAATGTCCCGGGCCAAGCCGAAGTCACAGATCTTAACCACATTCTTCTCCGATAGGAGAATGTTTCGTGCTGCCAGGTCCCTGTGGATACACTGTGAAAAGAACAGTACGTGTGGTAAGTCACTACATAGCTAATCTCTTTTACATCTGCTGTGACCTCATGCTTAACAAAAAAAAAGAAAAGAAAAAAAGGAAAAAAGAATCCCACATCGGCGAACCAAGGGATTAGCAAGGAGGGTTGTGTTTTTTACCAACACATCAGGAAAGGACCTGTGTGTTTCACTGACACACATCTGCTTATCCCATAAACAGTCCTGGCTGTTGGAGTTAAATGACAAAGTTACAGTCTGATGATGGACACAATATTTAAAAAATGTGCCTCTGATCACATCCACACATCCTTTGGCTTGTGCCCTATGTGGCTAAAACTGGGTCACACTAAGGAGATCCCAGAATAGACAGGTCTTGAATGGATGCGTAGAAATCAGAAGCAAGGTTTCTCATTGGCTGTGGTGAGCTTTCTTAGCCTTCTCTTCCATTTGATATGGAAGCTGGACCAGATCTGGAGGCAGTACCCACTGGGACTCATCCTGCTTCCAAAGTGTTTGATATTACAGTGAAGTTGGACCCGGGCAAGGCTGGCCAACACGAGTGCAATGGATCCCTCACGCTAGAGCTCAGTTCTAAACCTCTGGATTCTCAGTTCCTCCAGTGGTCTCTCCCTTCTGTCCTCTAACTTGATCTAACTTTCAATCACTAAGCAGCTATGTCGCCTAAGTGCCATCTGAGAGGGAACACAAGCCCCCAAAGAGCTTTAGACACAAATGAAAGGCTACATTGAGTCCCTGGGTCAACACAGGAGTGACCACAGAAGCCGGTAATCATTGCCTCTGCCCTATCCGGCACCCCAGGTCTATACAGCGTTCTCCCTCACACCAGAATATTCAGGATGGCATTGTCTAGTGTGAGTCAGTAAGACTGGAAAGACCACAAAGCAGATAGCACTCCTACTTGCTTCCAACCAAGAAGCTTCCTTCTCCAGCTTGATAACCAGGTAGTATTCAAAAAGATCATCTGGTAGGTCTGAGAGAAAAGAAAGGACTCTGGTGCCACCCTCTCCAGTCACAGTATCAATTCCTCCTTCCTGTTGCCCAAAGGAACTACTTGGCTCAGGAATGAGCTTTGACATTTACAAAAATAACAATCTTTGAAAGAGACTCAAGGCCCTTCTCTTTGGGAAGATCCTGTAGGATCCTGTTTCTCTCTCCCTGTTCCTTGGGAAATAAAGTACAAGAAATATTCAGCAGAACTATATAAGATCCCAAGGTTCTGGATGTTGTGAGAAACTCTTAACTTCAGAGAGGAGAGGGGTAAGGGACCTTACAATGATAAAGAAAACAAAAGAAATATTAAAGTCTTCTGTTCCCTCAGGAACTGGCAGAAAATACATTTCATCATCAGAGAGTGTCTCCTAAATATAATATGAAGCTGTCCTACTCATATCCCCTACCTTCCCAAGGTCGCCAGGGACTTCCACCAACCTACTCCCACCTCGGTGGTGTTTACAACAATATTTGTCACTTGTCACGTCCCACCTCAGCCTTTGTTTGGCCTACTTTCTAATTTTAGCTGTTCTAATCATCCTCATCTGAAGCAGGGCCTTCCTGCCTTCTAATTACACAAATAACAAGAAACTTTTTGATGAATGGAGACGAATGTAAAACAGATTAAAAATAGATAGCACCACACCAAGATATCTACAAGCCTCCTTCCCACCCCCTTCCTAGGTCCTTGCTCAAATGTCACATCCTTAGTAAAGACTTCCCCCATCTACCTTGTTTAACATTGAAGTACACACATGTTAGCCTATGCACAGACAAACACACCATTTCCGTGTATCCTGCAGGCCCTTCCTGCTTCACTGTATCCCACAACGTCTATTCCCATTTAACCTTCTGGAGCTGTTACTTGGGTATTGGATGTTTCTTCAGCCACCAGTGCTGTAAAAACACAGAGAGGCAGAACTCTCTTGGTTGGATCACCATGAAGCTCTTAGAAGTCTACCCAGCACTTAGTGGTTGGCCAAGGAGTATCAACTATGTGAATTAATTTCATGAAGCCTCTAGACACCTTTTATTAGCAGAAACAGAGACTCCCCCAGTGGAACTCTTTAAAGACTCCTAAAAGCGACACACGACTTTCCAAACCAAACAAAGGGATGTCTGATTTCTAAGCCTGTGACCTGTAGAGAAAAGCCTTCCTTCCCTCTGACCTATCATACCTTCCTTGATGCCAAGAACTCCATGCCCTTAGCCACTTGAAAGCTGTAACAGATGAGATGCTCCAAGGTCAGGAAATCCTTGTACAGTTCTTCAGAAGCTGTGAGAAGAGGCAGGAGGAGAGAGATGAGTGCTCCCACCAAGATGAGTGCTCCCACCCGTCAGTAGCTCTACTTCTAAGTCGGCTACAGTGATCTATTTAAGACCTAAGGGTCAATTTCAGGAAGCAGAGTACCTGCCTATTCACTAAACCCCAAATTATTAGCCTCCATCCGACTCCTTGGGGAAAATTATGCCTTCTCCATTTTAGTCAAATGGAGCCACTAAGCCCAGAAGGCAGAGTGGGGGTGAAGTCGGTGCAGACAGCAGGGAAAGAAGAAGACTTTTAAAGGTCTGCTATCTCAAGCTGCTGTTGTTATTTTCCCATGAACCCAGAGAGGGAAACAATAGCTCATATTAAGAACTCTAAAAATAAAACAACAATATTCAGGGTCATCAAGTCTCTTCTCTCCTGGCTTTGTCCTGGAACAAAGACCAAAGTTCAAACTACAATCTACAACTAGAAAACTAAAAATAACCGGAAAGAGATTTATTTCTCTTGCTTTCATACTTAAGATGCCTAGTGAGCACATGAAACCTGGCCCATGGGGAGGCTGTCCCCCAAGAAGAGGGGCGAGTGACAGAAGACATGAAAGATGGATTTACATAAGTTGGTAGTATTTATTACAGTCAACAGATACAAATAAACACCGAGGAACTCCTGGATATTTTGAAATGATCTCCTAACTTAAGCCAGATAAGATAAGGCTTATTACTGTCTCCTTCCTGGACACAAGATCAGAGTAAACATAAACTTAATTGTCATAATAGCCTTATAAGTATTAATAAAGATGAGGCTTCTTCCTCGGGTGAGGTCTAAAGGGTTCTTGTAGAACACTGAAGTCCTTTTCATTTTCCAGATACAGAAATGGAGGCAAAACCCAGCCAGCAATTCCAAGTCATTTATACCTCAACCCCTTTTAATTCTTGGGTTTCCAGCTCCCTGGCTTATAAGCAAGGGGGTATACAGACCACTTGATCACAGACCCAATGACGTAAGGCCTAAACAACTTCCCCATACCCCCTAGCCCAAGCCCTAGCCACCAACTGCCTACATAGCGTCTAAAAAAAAAAACGTTCTATTAAGTTTTATCAGCAGACTTATGGCAGGGGAAACAGACCTGGGGGTGGGTGGTGGTTCATCTACATTCACACTCCCAAGAGCATCAGGCACTAGGCATCCCCAGCTCTTTGTCTGTACAGTTGGGCCTGCTCCTTCCGAGTAAAGCAGACATACAGTGAGTGTGACCTGGAGCTGACTGAAGTATGGGAGGTGATGCCGTGGTCCAGCCCTACCCATCAGTAGCACTAAAACATCACTGAGATCACCACAACCAAGGGAGACAAGTATAACACATTGTCAGAAGGGAGATTGAGAGAAGCCAGCTGGAGTGTAGAGAAAACAATGGATGTGTCCTAACCCTTCTTGGTGAAGGTCAGGCAGAGAGAAGTGAAGGGGTCTCTGTGTGCTGCTAAGGCACACTATCTACTAGATCTGAATTACTTATGGCAACCAAAGCTCACCAAGCACTAGAAAGCTCCCTGCCCCTTCCAGAACGTAGCATTGAACCTCTACTGCCAATACATTCTGATCCAGTATTGGACCAGAGTATTGATTTGTTTACTAGTGACAGGTTAGCCCATCAAGTTACCTAGGCTTCTCAGGGTAACCCTGTTTTGCCTCCCAATGGAGTTCACTGTCTGTTTCAGACTTTGGTTAAGCTTCCCTGTCTAGGAATTCAGGTATTTTTTTCAAACATGAAGCTCTCTCCATTTCTGAATAGCTTGTCATCATCACTTTCCTACGAGAATGTGGGTAAGGCATGGGCAGCGAAGCAGGTACCTTCTTCTTCCTCCACGTCACTGAGTGATTTCTCCTCCACAAAGCCTGAGCTGGCAGAGCTCTGGCTGCTGGTAATGCTGTCCAAGCGCCGTTTCAGATCCACGGAGAGCTCCCCAACGTAGTCTTTCCCCGGGCGGAAGCGGGCCCCTTTGCTCTGGAAAAGAAGGAAATGTGCAAATTCCTCGAATACAAAACGGGCCTCCAGTGCTTTGCAAGGTTACGAACAATTAAAATTATTTAAAAAAACAAACAAGGCAACTCGAGGATTCTATGGTCTCGGAGTTGAATTGGGTAGGGAGGAAGGGAGCAAGGTTTAATAGCATCTTCTCCAACGCTGAGCGCCGTCCTCAGCGCTCAGTGGTAAGGACTTCACGTCCAGGAGTATTCAGACACACTGTCGCTAGTGTCCTCTTTACAGAGGGATGTACCCTCCACAGAGCCAAATACGGCTGGCGGGGCTGAGGAGACACACTGTAATCCAAGACCAGTGTTCCCCTGTGCCCCATCCTTTCCTTAATGAAATCTAGCACGATCATAACAGGTCAAGAGATTAAAGTCCACAAAATAAAATATAAAAAGTCCCAATAAATAAAATATTAGAAGCATATAATCCCTTGAAGATAAAAGAGGACGTTAAGACAACCAAAGAAATATGCAAAGAATTTTAACTAAAGACACACGCATACCACTCCGAGTTTTTCTCTGCTTTACAACATGACCAATGCTCAGGTAGAAGACAGCCTGCCTACCTTATAGGGAACAAATTCATTTCTCTTGCCCCGTAAGTAAGTTGATAGGTTTCCAAACTTGCAAAATTCCACAATCACCATGAGAGGCCCTGCAAATGACAGAGCGTGTTGAAAAAGGAAAAATGTATTTCACGAACAGTTCTTACTATGTGGCCAGCATATTGATAAGCCCAAAACTGCATTAGAAGAAGGCTACCTATAACCTTTCATTAGAACAGGGCTGTAGAAATCATACAACACCAACCCGCTCCTATTGAAACTATTTCTTTTCAAAAGGACAATTGTAATCAAAACAGCCGCAATCAGCTGCGATGGCTTCGGGAGGTGGGAGGAAATGGAGATGGCTTGAGATTCTCTCCTTTCGAGCTTTGGGGATGTTCATTTTCCTAATCTAACACTTACTAGACAAGTAGCAAACCATATCCCCATGATGAGAGCATTCTTTAACTCAGTGGATGCGGTAGAATCATTTGATTACAGTGCCCAGCACATTTCCATGAGGTACAGTACATTCGGGATTCTGCAAAGCACCGCTTCCTTCGGGCGCTCTCAGAGAGCGGTAAGGCACACTCAGGCTAGCAGAGCTGTGGCAGGTTCTCACCTCCTGGCTTGGTACAGGCACCCAGGAGGTTCACCACATTGAGATGGTGGCCAATGTGGATGAGGATCTTGAGTTCAGACATGAGGGCTCGGTGCTCACTGTGTGTTGCTCCTTCTGAAAATTCAGAATACAGACGAAAACTATTAAGTGTGCCCATTGCCACAGAAAGATGGCTACATTTAACTGTGCAACTCACTCACTGCCGTGTAGCACAGCTACAGCTACCTAAGAGAGCAACCATGTGTCTTGAGAAGTCAAATGGAAAGTTGATTCCTAACTAGAGATCAAAGCTTTACTTGAAGCAAACCCTGAATTACTGGCGTTCAATGGACTCTAAGAAGAAGCGTCCTGCAAAGTCATGAACATATCTGCAATAGATTCACATCCAGAGTCTCTTTCTATACAAAACTTGGATTTTCGGGTTTAGTAGGCTTTATAGGACCTGATTATTTCAATGTCTCCTCAGAGGAAAGCAATCCCACATAATAAATAGTCTCAGATCTAGGGACCACAGGGTTGGCCAGGTGAGTAAGACACTTGCCACCAAGCCCAACAACCGAGTTCGAACCCTGGGACCTCATGGTGGAAGGAGAACTGATTCCTGCAAGTTATCCTCAGACTACCTATACACGCTGTGGTATGACTATCCTCTCTCTTTCTCTGCCTCTCTATTTCACACACAGTGGCATAATCTCCCACACACAAATTCACTCAGACACACACTCTCACATACATGCTCATTCTCTCTCACACAGTGGCTTGGATAGTCACTCATACCCACACACATACTGTCTCTCTCTCTCTCTCTCTCTCTCTCTCTCTCTCTCTCTCTCTCTCTCTCTCACACACACACACACACACACACACACATCCTTATCCTCTAGATAGAAAATGAGAATGGAGGTAGAGAGCTTTGAAAGGCACAAGCCCCACTAGTAAAGGGTGAGAACAGCAGCATCTCCGTCTGAGGAATCAGTCACAAGTGGAGCAGAAGATTTACCTAGATTGCCTTCCCTTGACACAATGTCAACCCTATGGCTCCATTGCTATGAAAAGATGCTGATTTCTTTGTTTCTTTTTTCTTTTGGTTTTTTGAGATAGTTTCTCTGTTTAGCCCTGGCTGTCCTGGAACTCACTCTGTAGACCAGGCTGGCCTTGAACTTAGAAATCCACCTGCCTCTGCCTCCCAAGTGCTGAGATTACAGGTGTGCGCCATCACTGCCCAGCAAGATGCTGATCTAAAAGAACACCCACATCCCTTTCTGTTTGCATAGCTACTCTTACCTTGTAAAGTATCTTCATAAATGAAGTCAGTTAGCATATTCTATTTCTAGAGAACATGATGGTTTTGCATTCTGCTATTTTTACTGATAACAAACTCCTCGTTTCTGAAGTGTTTATAACCAGCTCACATAATAATACACTGAGGAACAATTTATTAGAACCAGACAGTGCTCCTCCTCCATGTAACCAGGATCACTAAATAGAATTGTGCAAGTTAGCCCTTGTTTTGAGGTCATGAGATTCCAAAGGAGAGAACTGTTTTCAATTTGTGCAAAGGCGATGTAAGCCAGGAGCTTAAAGCCTACCTATGCAGACAGGCACTGATGCATGCCTTATGGTTAATGAGGAACAAATCAGAGGGAGAAACATAATGATGTCATTTTCCTTTTTACCTTTCAACATCTTGACGGCCACTGTTTTGCAAGTCGCTGTCTTGTCAATTCCAAAGGCATCTGCCTCAATCACTTGACCAAATGCACCTCGGCCGAGAGGTTTTCCTAGAATCAATGACAGTGGTGTTACAAAATATACTTTGGTTGTCACACTGTCAGAAGGCATATGAAGATTCCAATTGGTTAAGGTGATGGTGGTGTAACCCATTTAGATCCACAGGCCACTTTGCTCCTTTGTTCTGCCTTTTCAAATTGCCCTGCTTTGGATGGTTATATAGGCTCCTTACTATAAGAAAGTTAAATGGATGCTTACCCAGAATCAGAATACGTCGTCTAAATGGAATAGACCTGTCATTGTCTCAACCCAGAGCTAGATGAACTGGTAAAAGCAATAACAAGTGAATTGCAGTTGACAACTCACCTAGTTTCAGCCGGTCCCTGGGGAATTCCCACTTGCTGGCATCATAAGGCAAGCGCTCACAGCGCTCATCCAGGGGAAGTTCATCTGGGTCCATGACAATGGACAAGTAGCCTGTCTTCAGTTCCCCTTCACTGGCCTGGAAAGCATAAATCCTTCCCGTCACACACACACACAGCCCCTTGTTTGGTTGTTGTTCTGTATACATATTGTTGTTTAATAAGGGCCTCATTCATGATAATCTCATTTTCCAATAAAACTCATGGAGTTTGAGAGCTCTCCTATTATAATCCTGCTTTTAGTGCCACTTCGGTTTCCAAAATGAGTTCAGAATAAGGTTTCTAAATCTTAATTACAGTGGACAGGTCGAACCTTTTACCCCTCTGGTGGCTCCCATCAATTAAAGAAAATGGACAAGAATGTTATTGTATTGAGGCAAAAATGTGCCCATTGAGCCAATAACAATGGGAAGAAGCCACTGAAAGAAGCCCAGTCAGCTTCCATTAATCACAAAAACCAAGACGCAAGGGACAGGAGGGGAGTGATGTTGTTACCCGCTTAACGGTCCGTAGGACAATGACAAGAAGGAGCCAGAAGAACATGGCGATCACTGCAGTGCCGACGAGAATAATGACTTCCAAGTTGGTCTTTTCCTGAGCACCTGGAAGACATGTTTGAGTGATCAACAGCTGGAAACCCATAGCCTATGGTAGAAGGTGACGAAGGACGACATGAAGGGAGGAAGGGCAGGAACTCATGTCACCCACTTTCAAGACTCCTAGGGACCAATAGCCACATGCTCCTTAAGCTGGATAGAGTTCACAGCACTCTTAAAGAACAACAGAAACGCGCTGCTCATGAAAACATCTAGCAATAACATTCTCAATGAACCATGGGTGTGCGTCTTAAGAGATACATATAGGATGTGTTTGGTAAGATAGTCAATATCTTCACTTGTGTGGCATGGAAAAATTAATTGTTTAGGAAACTACACAAGGAGATAAGTAAAGCTCTTTGCCCAGACGGCTACTTGTGACCACACACCTACCATGCGCTGGTCACTTTAAATACATCACCCTTCTTTATTTTTTCAGTAACCTTCAGTTTTCAGATGAAAAAAATCAGATTGGAAAGATTAAACTACTTGTCTGTGAGACACAGGAAGTTGGTGGGCTGTTTGAGAATTATACTGGATCTGTCCAAATTGAGCTCACCAATATTCTATCCTGTCCCTGTGTGACAGAAGACTAAAAGAGGAAAAGAGAGGGGGGAGAGGAAGACGGGGTGGGGGGATAGAATAGGAGGAGAGAGACAGACAGACTGACAGACAGACAGACAGAGTGAGCAACAAAGAGACAGAGAAAGACAGAGACACAGAGAAAAACACACACAGAGAGAGACAGAGACAGAGGCAGAGACAGAGGCACTATGTGTGGAGGGGGCAGGGGAAAGGCTAGCTAGTCAGGCTGTGGGCTGCTCTCCAGAACATATTCCAAGTGGAGAGATACAGACAGAAGGCTCTTAGCACCAAATGATTAGCACCAGGTGATTAAGAGACAACAATTATCACTTGGGGTCTCAGTCTCTCCACTCACACTGTGCAGTGTGAATCAAGATGAGCTTCAAGCTGGGGGTTGGGGATGGCCCAGAAGCCAGAAGACAAGCAATTAATTAATTGGCAAAATAAGAGTTGCCAGTTGGGAGATGAGCTCTGAGTGCATCTGTAAGTGGATTTGGTTTCTCTGATGTTCCCAGAAAAGTAATGGTTCTACCTGTATGTAAAGGTTTAAACGCCTACTCATGTAGGAGACAGAAGAGAGGTAGAAGAGTCAGCTGTCTCAATCAGTTTATGTGTGATGGTCTCATATTAACCTCTGAGAGCTGAACTGCAGAAGCATTCAATGTTTATCCCCTACCCTCTACACCCCTCCTGTCTCCAGTTAAGTGTCCATAATATCTATACCACTGTGCCCACTTAGACAAGGTAACCTAACGCAGATGGCTAATGGGTGGAGGCAGAGGACCAGAGAGAACTGGCAGGTGCATCCTCCCTGAGGTTGGCACTAAGCAATGAACGTAGTGACAGAACTATCATGCCCTCTGGCATCTTCAGTTGCAGCTGCAGTTTATGGAATTCTAACAATTCTACAGATCTGAGAGCATGTGAGTGGCTCTAGATGCAGTATTCAACGTTAGATGGGCAGATTAAAGGGACCAACATCTAGCCTTTGAGATGTTAGAATTCTGCCAAACCTACCTCTCTAACCACCCTCAATCACCTTTGCACACCACTCCTTCACTCACACAATACAGTCACATTTTTCCCTTAGTGAATTACAAAAACAAGACCCAAGGATGCTCTTCTTACAATGAAATGTTCTGTCACAGAATACTGACTGAAAAACAAATGTTGGATTTCACATCGATCATACACCTCCCCTACACACACATAGACACATAGACACACACACACACAGTAAAGGGACAGAAATTTCCTTTCACATTTCAATTATAACCCCCAATTTTCCACATTATAAAAGCAATTACCTATTATGAGTGAATCTTATGTCTTCTCTGGGGAAAATCCTGAACCCTTGACCTTTGTCACTAATTGCATAGCAATGTCCAACACCAAAAATGTATTTTTGCCCAAGAAGATATTGAAGTGTCATTTCTATAAGTTAACCATTCAAAGTGAGAATCCTTCACGTGCAAGAGAAGCACAGTACCAATGAGGTACAACCTCAGCCACAATGTGTCTTCAGTATGATCAAAACTGGCTATGTCAGAAGTGGGATTTAAATCATCTGTGTAGAGACTCAGTAGAGAAGAGGACGGTGTTTATCACTGAGGGCTAACAGCTTTCTTACAGTGAGAACTACATGGACAGAAAATATGGTACAGACGGAAGTGCGTGTTAATTTTGATTTCTGGTTGAAAGGGTGCTTACCCATTGAAGACAGATTATGAAGAACACGTGAGGAAACCCTAACTCAGAACTCACAGATGAATAAGATCTGGAACTTTCTGAGCACCCACTCCTTATTTCATGAGACAGATCCCAGTCAAAAAAAGGTAGGTGCACTGAAAATATGCAAAATTACCTTCAGGCTATGTGTACTTTCGTGACACTTAAATTAACATTTTAGATAATGAGACTTAACTACCAGGAACGTCACCATGAGTCACCCACATGGCATCCTACTCAAAGTATTTGCGGCTATGTACAATACGATCTAATTGCCAAAGCCCATCTGATGAGCCGATGACATCACACTGACCTTCTATTATGAAGAGTGTCTCTGCTCTTGCACAGCCAAGGACATTGCAAGCCTGGCAGGTGTAGATGCCCCCGTCCTCCTTCCTCACCCTGCGGATAGTCAGGTTCCGGTTCCCATCTCTCAGTACAATGCCTAAAGGAAGAAGGAAATTGTTGCTTTACTTCTGATGGGGTGTGTTGCCCATGGTATTTAAAAAAAAAAATAACAAAGTTAATTGCTGGCCTTCATCTCAGACTGTTGTCTAACTCTAAAGAGGTCCATAGGTCCCTACTGGTCTTCCATGGGATCTCCATGCAAACTCAACAGGACTCCAAACAAGCTGCTTCTGAGTCTGAAATGAGCCAGGCCCTGTACCCAAAGACCTCTTTGTGTGTTCTGGTGGGGGAGGGTACACATGTATAGAGGCCAGAGGTCAGTGTGAGGTGTCTTCTTTATTGCTTTCTGCCTTCCCATCCCCCACCCTGCCCCTTAGTACTGAGATTACAGAAAAATGCTGAGTCTAGCTTTCCATATAGGTTCTAGAGATGAGAATGCAGTGCTTGTTCTTGTGTGGCAAGCATTTCACTGAGCCTTTTTCCCAGTCCCCTAAATACTGCTTTCTTTCTACTTTGAAGCAAAGCAAGAAGTGATAGCAGTTCTACATAGCATCCTTGAAAAAAAAGTCTACAACCAGAGAAATAGACAAGTTTCACTCACCTGAATCTTCTACAAGGGTCTCATTGTCCTTGAACCATGTAATGAGTGGGGTAGGGTTTCCAGAGGCTGGACAAGCAACTTCGATGGTCTCACCAATGGTTGTCGTCTGATTCTCCAGACTTCCGGTGATCATGGGGGCCATGCGCTCTGTGCACATAAAAAGAAAACCATAGAGCCCATGGTTCCAACTCTTAGAACATGTTTCATGTCCTGTGACTACTAAACAGTTCTAAACCTCATAAGCAGTAGCCCATGAATAAAGTGAGCTCACACCACACAGAACTTGACAACAGCAACCCTGTTGGATGAGTGAAGTCAAACAAAATAAGAAAGGACACTTCAGACAGACACAGAAGCTTTTAAAATATTCACATTAGCCACCCCACTTGCAAATCACACTATACTTGGGAATCTTTGGGGATTGTTTTTTTCAGGTTAGAGGGTTTTTCCCCTCTCCAATCCCCCAAGGTTTTTCCTAAGAGTAACTTCTTCTCTGGAAAGTTGTAGCCACTAAGAGTAAAATTTATGTTTTCCCTTAGGAAGAGCAGAACTTCAGCACAATTATGTAAGGAGTGAGTTACATAACTTTAGATAACTATATTATTTCTAATATTTACTGTCAGTCACATATAATGAGAACCAGTTCATTGGCTTTATTTTTTGTGATGTTATTGCAGTCCAGGGGTTTAAGCACTTTACCCAAGTCCCTATAACTAAGTAAACGGTTGAGATAATAATAGAATCTGATGGGCCCAGAAGTCCAGTTTGGCTTTCACTAACACACAAACCAAACAATAATAGCCTATGAAAAGTCAAGGCCATTTGTTTAAAACATGAGCTTTACCTTCCTCCTAAAAATCACTCAACTTCAGTACAAACATTGATGGGCATCAAAAGGAATCACATTGAAAGAATCCCCTTTCACATTTAGCAGAACAAGATGGTTTGCCCAGTGCACTGTGTCAAGAGTTTAAACAAATGTACTTGGCTCTAGTCTATTCCCAAGAACAGATTTCAGAAACAACCTGGGCATCCTTATAGAAGCATACCCACTGACTGTGATGGTAAACTTGCTGCCCATGGCTAAGTCTGGAGCCTCCTTCACAACTCTTTCTAAACTCTCCCCCATCTGGACCAGCTATTAATGTTCACCTAATGTAACTGGTTCTATATATGGTGTGATTTCTAGGGTCTTGGGAGCAACTTGACTCAGAAACATTTTTCCTTCTGTCCCCTTCTGTTATTAAGTTTTTAATAACAATCTTATGCTAGTAGTTTTCCAGACACTCCTCCAGATAAGCTGAAGTACTCAAAAAAAAATGATATCCATATAAAATGTTGATGTAGATAAGTTAGCCTGGGCAGTTTCCCTTTCTCACACTGTAAAACAGAGGAGATGCACATCACAAGAACCTCAGAGAACACAACAAAGAAAAGAAAAAGCACAAAGACACCAGATCTCTCAGAGACAGAGATTGCCTAGGCTTTGTACAAAGTACAAGGTTAGAGAAGACAGAAATGTGAAGGGTTTTTTTTTTCTGATCACAAACTTATCTCACTAAACTTCTGCCTACAGAAGACAACACAGGATACCATAGAAGCACAGGCAATGGGTGTGGCAAACCTTCCATAGAATCTTCTAGATCTTAAACTCACACCCTCATCACACTGTTCATGAAGCAGGCATCCCATTGGCCACCTTGTAGGTGCCAGTGTGTTCTATGGCTAAGGTTATAACCAAGTAGGTGCCAGTGTGTTCTAGGATAAAAATTTCAGCAGTAAGCAAGCAGAGACAGAGGGGGCTTTTTGTCCTCAGGAATTGGAGACCCCACAATGGTATGACCGCCCAGCATTTGCCTATGGTCTCATTCTCTCCTTCTGGGCCATCGCTTTGAGCTGCTGGCCCTCTCTTTGCTAATAGTATTACACAAATGTGCTAACTTTAATCAATGAATGCCCAAAGATGCCACAGGAAGTCCCCCTGGTTCAAGCTAATCCCTTGCAGACACTGGTAGTGACATCATCATAAAGGCTAGAAAGAATCAATCTGTCTTCTAATTTAATGTATCACCTCACCACAGTTAGGTTTGTTCTGCTTCCAGGAATGTCCTAACCTATTATAAAAGCTCCCAGAGGCCTGTACTATTCTCACAACGCTCAAACATACCGCATTTGAGGCATTGCAACTCCCTCATCCAGGGATGCCTCCATACCTAGGATGATGAGCTGCTTGACCAGGCAATGCTTTTTCTTGGTCTTCTTGTCTTGAGCAGAGCAGACATAGTCGCCTTGGTCCTGCAGGGAGGCATTCTGGAATGCCACAATCAAGATGTCGTTTGTGCTGTTAGAAAACATGGTGCCATTCAGTTTCCAAAGAGCATCCAAGTTCTTGCAAACTGGTGTGAGTGATTCGCCCGTGTGAACCGATGTTGCCTGTGCGCCAATCTTGTACCATGTGAGGTTCTCAAACGTATTTCTGTCTGCAGTGCACAATAGAGACACATTCTCCTGCTCAGTTGGCTGGGTAGCAGGTTGCACAGTAATTTCAGGACCCCCTGAAATGGAAAGCCATAGTTAGAAGGATGGTGACTTAAGCTGGAACATGACACCATTGTCTTCTTACTGCTATGACGAACTAAGAGACAGCTCTTGCAGTCCCCAGCCATTACTACAAAGACAGAGCCAGACTAGACAGTTCATTTCACAAAATGTATTATTTGGAAATGTGAAATTAATTTTCCCCAAGTATTTACTGCATTCGACTTTGAGTTCTGGATATGGTTTCCAAGTTGAAAAAACAAAACAAAACAAAACAAAACAAGCAAAGCAGGACATTTAATCATCACATGGAATCTTTAACAATATCTTACTAATACATGACACAAAAACTACATTTATTACAAGTAATTATCTCAGTCTAAAAATATCTGAGCCAGTACAATCAGCCCAAGTTTACCCATAAAACTAGGCTGCAGACAAACTCCGGAGTATAGGAAGGCAGAGGGCAGCGGGTTTCACGTCATTCCCGTACCCAGGAGCCCCAGCCGGGGCCATTCTGTCACAGACCCACAGATAATTTCACGAACCCTTGGAAGCCATGAGTCCCATGAACTCTGGCAAGCAAGACAAGCCACACACAATGTGGAGCTTGAGTTTTAGAGCCCAAGCGGAAGCCTTCTCTGGCCAGTGATGGCGCATGCGCACCAACTCTCACCTAAGCCCAGGGGCTACGGGAGCGGCTTTGATGTGCTGCTTTCGAGTCCTGGCTACACACCAGGACTCGAACCAACACACCACTTGCACAAATTCCAAAGACAACAGAGGACCCCACAGCTTATTAGTACCCGCTTCCTGAGGGTCCCCCTCCCCGCCCTCCAAAGAGGTCTACTCACTGATCACATGGAAGGAGATGACCCTCTCTCCTCGTCCCACTTTGTTGATGGCTTCACATTTGTACAATGCTGACACGTTGGCAGCTTGGATGACCAGAGTACTTACAGTCTGTGGACATACAAGACCCAAGCCATGAGCAGGGCAGGCTGAACATGTGGACGCGCGCGCGCGCACACACACACACACACATGCACACGCACACACACATGCACACACACACACACACACACACACACACACACACACACACACTGAGACTGACCCTAAGCCCCCACAGCTGCTAAGAACTGTCTTTGCCATTCATGGTACACACAGCCCGCCCTCAAAGGTAAACAGCTCAAACCAGGCAGTTATACAGGGGATGCAAAAGTGCTCTGGAAAGCCTCAAGGATTCACTTTAACGAACATAATTCACACATTTCCTTTTTCATGTGCATAGAATCAGAATTACTTTTCAACAAGTATATACACTAAATGGCATAATGTGCTTTGTTTCTCTTATATAAAATGCTAGTAAGCTATGAGTACTGTGGGTCTTTTCCCTTCTCCTTTTAAATTAGTAGATATTAATTGTACAAAATAGCAGGCTTCATTATGACATTTTACACATGTATATAAAATGCTTAGATTATATCTACTCCCAACCATTCTGTCTTCCCCCACTCCACAGTCCAAATGATCTCTCTCCTCTTCCCAAATAGCCTTCTCTATTTTCATGTCTTTTTATATCTTGACTCATATGCAAGAAAATCATATTTGTATTTCTAAGTCTAACTTATTCTGCTTAATGTGAAGATCTCATTTTGCTGCAAATGGTATAAATTTGTTCCTCTTTAAGATTGAAGGTGTGTGTGTGTGTGTGTGTGTGTGTGTGTGTGTGTGTGTGTCGTGTGTAAAACTCACCCTTTCTTTATCTACATAGCTTGACTCTATAACTCGGCTGCTATGGATGACATCACACAGACTAATTGATCATTAACCTCCAATAGACCTTCGCATATTATTGCATCACCTTCTATTCAGAGGTAAGAATTAGAGAGAGATCAAAATCAAAAGCTTCAAGCTTACTTTGTTTTTTCCTTCAATTAGGGCATATTGGTTTTTGGTGACTTCGATCTTATTTCCCCCCTGGAAATCCTCCACATGTCTCCATTCTCTGCAGGCATGGGGATTTGTTTGGCTGTAAGAGAGAGAAAGCACAGTGTGTCAAGGTTTGACCTCTCTCCTCTCATGCAGTAGAACCGGAAAGGGTCAGCCTATGGTTATCACGTTCTTAGTGATAACTCTCGACATAGGCTAACACTTCGCAGAGCTTGGCGCCAATTAAAAATAGATGCCAACAACGGTGCAAAGGTCCAAGGTAGCTGCCTGAGGATACAGGAGGGAAGCAGCTATTCTGGGAACAAGTCTCCATTCATAAATTGGATCGACAAGACAATTCAAGCTCACTTAGTTCAAAGGAAGGTAAGGAAACTTGGAAGCCATTGGGGCTTCTTAAAGTCATCTCTCTGGGACTGACTGTGGCTTTTGTTTAGGAAATGGCCAGCAGCTGAGGAAGAAACTAGGGTTTGCTATTTCAAAAACAACAACAGGAAGTGGACTGCTTGGGGTGGTAGGTTGAAGGTGGTGGCTTGTTGTTTTCCCTAAGGATGTCTGCACTTGTGGTAGACCTTGATAAGCTGGGCTTGAGACTCTTGAGGCCTGGGCTAGGTTTATCATTGCCTCCCATCCACCAGCACTTCCTCTGAGAGATGGACCTTCCCACAGATAAGGAAGAGCAGTGTGGTCCTCTCCAGTCCACAGATAGATGATCCAAAGACTGGTGTCTAGCAAACGCAGCAAATAGTATCCATTTGGAGAGGTCTCCACCAGGTCTAACTAAGGAGAAAGAGCTGACTCACATAGTCAGATGCAGGAGGTGAGTCCAAGTACCATTTAAAGTACCAGCACTTCCTTGGAGATAGCCTTCCATGTTTAGCTGGAACCCTGGCATAGCTTGGCAAGAAGAGACACATGATGGCAAGTGAAACAGAGCACACGGCCCCACTCACCTGGGCCTGTTGACGCAGGCTTCTTCTAGCTGCCAATACCATTGGACGTGGTGCAGGGGAGGGTTGGCATAGACTGTGCACGTCAGCGTCTGCATGGTGCCATACTGGTAGGAATCCATAGGAGAGATCAAGGCTTTCTCACCGATCTGGGGTGGGACTGGAGATACAAAAGACTACCCGTGAGTTGCCCGATTGCTTTGAGGACCAAAGAGGGGATTTCAGTAACCAGATCTGCCTTATGTACTCATAGGATTCTGACTCTGCTTGCTTTCCCGTAGGACATCCAGACTCGGAGACAAAAGACCTCAATTCTTATGCTCTCCTAACACTTAAAACCTCATAAGTGAGTGACTTCAGCCCAGCTACGTGTTCCCATGTCACACTCTCGCTCTTACATGAAAGATGTTGTTCTCCATGCCCTACAGCCTAGCCAGAAGGGGTGAGAGGCTACGGAGAGAAAGCAGTTGGAACAACGCACCAAAGACATTTACTGTGCACCAAGTCTTGTAGAGGTGCTTCACAATCAGTTTCAGTCCTCATAACCATGGCTAGGACTTTCACTTTACACAGGAGAAGAAACAGGGCATATATTAAAAGATTTGCCCAAGGGTCAGTAAATATGTCACAAGATCATGGACATAGGTAGAAAACGGCTGTGGAACAGAAGCTTGACTTGACTTTTGTAGGGATTGCACACAGCAAGGGAAATGCTAGGGTGCACTGAATGTGGAGAGTTGGTAAAGTGGAGCAAGGGAGTGAAGTGGGGTTGTTCTCCATCTGCCTATCTTTGCTGCCTGATTATTTTCTTCTTTTCATTGTACTTAATCAGCTTCTGCCCTCCTCCCTTCTCTTGAGCCCCCCCTTTATCCATGCTGCTTCTAAGCAATCTTCCCAGAACCTGTTATCTTTAAAAATACTCCCTAAAGAAAAAAAAAGAGAGAGACGAAGAAGACACACAGAGGACCGAGACGCGTGGGCAGTGCGTTCCTGGACTGAGACAATTGCTTGACATTTTAATGTGTGGTGCCAGTAAGAAGCACAAAAAATTACACCAGCAGCATTCCTCCAAATGTGTTTGGAGCAAAATATTAATCTATTTACTGGGGGAGGAAAAATGCTGTAGTCAAATAATCTAGTTAAATCCCCAATACGCTTGTCTCTCTCGTCGGAGAAGACAATAGTCATTAGCCTATGAAGATTCTAAGAAAGTCCTGTAAGAAAGACACTTTAAGTCAGTCTGGTACCTGCTACACTCACCTGACCATGGCACCTTTCTACCCTGAACTCAAATACTTAATTATAACATTCACTTTGGGAAAGCAAAGTTTAAATCCCTCTTAAATCAAAAGCTTACATCCTTTCCTGGACAAACTCTAAGTATGTCCTCTGACTGCGGACAGCAAGTTATCCAGTGATGCTGACCTCCACAGGTCTCCTGTGTGGAGTTCTACCACACACCTGCAGCAAAGCATCTAAATCTTCAAACTGAAACATCACACAAAACACAAGGAGGGTCTCCCAAATCTTCATTCTATATGTAGCTTTGTGGGCAGGAGCATCAGGAGCTCACAAAACTTTGAGTGACCCCAGAGGCATTTGGTTAGGGGTTACCATCTCCTCTCACCTTGCAGGTGACCACCAACAGAACCTTCACACGAGTTATCAAGGAAGCATGGCCAGAGGATGCCAGACTATGTCTCATTTCAAGTCCACCTCCCTGGGTCATTTCTCACTTTTTTAAAAATGCGTTGGCCCAGTTTATGATACAGATGATGTAACAGGAGACAACGGAATGATGGGAGATGCGTGAAGATGCAGTTTCTCTTCCCTAGTAAACTCTGGGCAGAGGAGTCACGGAATACACTCACCATTCACAACCAGAGAGACCATGTGGCTCTGTTTCTCCATTGAAATGGGGTTGGTGAGGATAACCGTGTAGTTTCCTGCATCTCTTTCACTCACTTCCATGATGGTGAGTTCATCGCCAACTATCATTGTGTAATTGGATTCAATGGGCCTTCCATTTCTGTACCTAAGGGAGACAATCCCAAGAGGTAGTACAATAGAAGGATTTGATCTCGTGCAAATTAATGCTTTGCTTTGATTTCCAGTAGTTACCATTTGATATCAGGAGCTGGGTAGCTGAGATACTTCACAGGGATTCGGACTTGGCTGCCCACTGTGGCTTCCACCAAAGATTTCATCCCGCTACCAAAAGCAATAAAAGGTTTTGCTAGAAGAAAATGAAAACAGTGGTTCTCATAAGTGCCAAGTTACTGTAAATGTCCCTTTGGTTTGGATTCTTAATCAAGTGGAAAGGTAGAATTGGGACACATGTATGTACTACTGTACTGAGAGTCCCCATGTCATCTACAGCAGCCACATTCCAGCTCGCTTCTAGCTTTTGTCATCATTGTCCCCTCACTAGTACTTCCTCATGAGCCTTGAGCATTCTATCCTCCACACAGCCTTCTCTACCGCCACTGCTGCCCAGCCCCCAGAACCAGTGCCCATACCTTATCCTCTGCTCCCATGACATCCTCTACCCAACTCTGCATTTTGATAGCCCTGACACACACTCCTCCAACCTTCTCTCTACAAATCCTGTCTTCTGTCTAGTCTCAGACTTAAAGCATCAGTTCCAAATACAAATGGGTTCCAGGTTTACATATATCAAACATCTCCACTTGGATGTTTAATGGGCATCACCAAAGGAACACACTCAATGCTATTCTCCGTATCCCATCCCGTTTCCTTCATTTAGTCATGCCGCTGTTCAGTTGCTTGTGTTACAGCTCTATTTTTTCACTGTCAATGAATCAACCAGTAAGTCTTTCTGATTATACCTCATAATATACCCAAGATCTTGTCTCTTCTTTCCCCCTCACTACACACACCTTCATCCAAATCTTCTACCATCTCTCACCTGGATTCGAATTATCAACCTCCTAACTGCACTCCCCTCTTCTCCCTTCACTTCCTTACAATAGCTTGATGATAGATCACTTGCCTAGCATGTACAAGACTTTGACATCGCAAACACACAAGTTGTAAGGTATTCTTACAGAAGCATAAGCTAGAGCTCTAGTATGCACAGATTATCTAGACTGAGGCATTTACATCAGTTGATGGGGTACAACTGAAAAATTGGGTGATTCACCTAAAGCTACACAGAAAGCATTGAATCTGGGTTTCCCCAATTTGAGAAGTTCATGCTTATTTAAGTAACCCCTTTAGCCTTCCTTATGGTAAACTGAAGTCTTTAAAAATATGCCCTCATATTTACTAACACTCCACTTATAATAATAACTATAATCTCAGAAATGGCTATAACAAATAGTACCCGTGAGAACTTAGCATGTGTCATTTTAAAGTTGAGATTTTGAACCCAAGCCCCTGACTCTAAAGGTCTGCTCTTGTCCTCATTAACAAGAACTCAAAAGTACCTTGTAAATGAACAAGGTAACTTAAATTGATATAAGACATCTCTCTCCCCAGGCACAGTGTATTATCAAGAAGACGGTTGCTTACTATGAACTCGGACAAATGTTCTGTTTTTCTTGGTCATACGTCCACTAGACGCTACACAGATGTACTCCCCTTGGTCACTCTTGGTCACACTTTCTATTGTCAAGGTGCTCAAAAACATCTTCGCCACATTCCCAGAAAGAGGTTTCATGTCCCGTTTTAGAATCTTATGTGGATTCTAAGAAGTAAGAACAGAGTTTAAGAAATGTCCATGACCCAGCAGAACAGTGTCCAATACCTCCTAGAGACCCACAGAATCAAATCCTGTCACCTGGTGAACATGACTATCAATAATAGAGACTATAAATGCCACATCTACAACATGTATATTGGGATTCAGGAGAAATGAGTGAAATTTGAAAAGAGTGGAGCCTTCTTCACCTAATGAGAATGAGGTGTGTGTGTGGAGCGTGGAGTCAAATACAACTGCTTAAAGAGAAATGTAACCCAGGTCACCTCTTAACTGGAAAAATAGATCAAGGACTTTAGTGAAGAGAGAAGTAATGTCAAAAGATGAAGACCCTAGTCAGGATCAATATGCCCAGGCCAATGGCAGCAGACTGGGTTGGGTCTCTCAGCATAACACTTTTACATGGTTGCTATGCAGTCTGTCACAGTCGTATATAAAAGTGTGGGTGCACTAGTGTTTGTGTGTGTGTGTGTGTAAATGTGTGTGTTTGTGTATGTATGTATGATTGTGTGTGAGTTGTGTGAGTATGTGCCTGTATTTGTATGTATGAGTGTGTATGTTTGTATGTACGAGTGTGTTTGTATGAGTGTGTATGTTTGTATGTATGAGTGTATATGAGCTATATGTGTGAGTGTGTATGTGTGTGTGTGTGTGTGCGTGCGCGCGCGCACGCTAAAGTCTTTATAATTTATCTGACCAGAGAGGATCCCATATCTCTTTAAAAATCTTCATTAGAGCTTATTATCACATATTCTGGCTTTGAGCTGTCAGTGTTACCTTCGAAGGTGGAGAATTCCAGTTGAACTCGAGTGCCACATTGAGTTCAGTTTTTGCTGTACAATTTAGGACAAGCTTCTCTCCGGCAGATAGCTCAACTTCATGAGGGGGGCTCAGGCTCACATCATAAATCTTATATCCTGGAGCAAGGAAATGATAAAAACAGAAAGTAAGATGGAAAAGAAATCTAGCACTTGGCACACAGCTTTTAAGTGGTGCGGAGTGATGTCATTTTCCTCGGGAACCTGAATGGTTCTTGATGGCTTTAGGAAAGCTGTTTACAGTGATTTACAAATCACTGCCTTAAGCATTTCGAAGATGTTGTAATAACCCAGTGAATAAGAAAGTCTAGATACAATTAAAAGAACCGGTGCCGAGCAGTGCTCTGAATATTAAATGTTCATAATGACTCCGGTTGTAGCATCTTTTTTTTCATTCTTAGTCTTGGCAGGAAAGGAGAAGCCCCAGTTGCAATAGTTTGTCTGGTATAGAAGAGTATCAGGAAAAAGTTAACCATATTCTGAGTTAATATCTTTTTCCACATCGTTGGCCCTTTACCCTAAACCTTGCTCTCCAGAATACTCATGTAGAAAGCCACTCTTTATTGTATGGTATTAATAATATGGAAAGGAAATATCCACTTACCTACAACCACAACTATGTACATGATAGACTGATACGTTTCGTCATTAATCTTTGCCTCACAGAAGACCATGCCGGCATAACTGATCATGTAACTGGGGATAGTAAAGCCCTCCTCGCTGTCCCAGGAAATTCTGTTTCCATCCGGAACAAATCTCTTTTCTGGATACCTCTGATTAGCAAAAAGAGAGATAACAAATATTTAACCCAGCACTGTCCAAATGTGAATGCCAATGAAGGACCCATCTTACTTTCAAGAATGCAAGTTGGCTTTACTTTTAATGTGCTGTTGACCATCCCTAAGGGATCTTTGCAGTTCACTGTTGGCATGGTATTGGAAGTGGGAAGCTCATCTCCAAAAAGGCTTACAGCTATGGAAACCTGTGCGGTGGTGGAAAAAGAGGCAACTCACAGCGCAAAGCGACACGTTGAGGTTTGACATCGACCCTCGGCACGGGATCACCACAGTTTTGTTCTTGTTCTCAGTGATGTACACGATGTCTTGCTGGTCGCTGACAGAGGCGATGAATGGTGACCTGTAATCTAGAAGAAAAGGGAATTCTCCCAGTGAATGATTTACAAGAGAGTTAGTCTTTGGATCCATGAGCTCTAACAGAATGGCTGTCATTGTCAATTTGCATGGGCAAGGACATCCACAGGCTAGTCTGCACATAGATATCTGTCTCTAAAGATGTGGTTGAGGAAGGGCTGAGAAACACACAGAGAGAGAGACAGAGATACAGAGACAGACAGAGACATAAACACAGACAGAGAGAGGCAGAAAAAAGTGAAGGAAAACTCTAACAAAGTAACTTCTTCCATATTAGCAAGTAGAATCTATTTTAATAGTCCGTGTTTTAATAGATTATGTTTTATATAAAATAAAAAATTTCACTTAAGATCATACACTTAAACTCTGAATTTTATGATGCTAAAAGTTCGTGTTTTTCCATTAGGAAAATGATGTAAATGACTAAAAAGAAATTAGGATCTTTAAACCAAGAGAAAATAACAATCAGACGATTCAGTAATTCAGGAGGATGATTTTGATAATATCTTAAGTCTGTGAGGACTGTAGGTAAGAGTCTTTATATACTCATGTTTCATAGCCACCACATTTAGTACTCATTCAAATCTGTGACAATGAGTATTAGGAAAAACACAATTCCAAAGATTGAGATGAAAGCCAGAGAGCTTTTGGTATCTTTCAGACGCCAGCCATTCACACAGTGTTAATACATGGCTGGGGAGACGTACTTCATCCCCTGGAGACAGAACACATGATCTGGAGCCACTGCTTGAAATCGCAGAGATAACGCCTCACCTCCTAGCCCCTACCCTCCCTCCCACATCTGGTTAAGCCTTGTCAGAAGTGAAGAAAGAGTTAATGAAACCAAAGGGAAGAAGAGTAACTAATTCCTTTCAGCAGCAAAAAACCTGATTTCCGCCCCAGCTGGAAAGCACAGAGATACAGCTAGCTGTCTGTCACTCCCCGCATGCCATCACCATTATCCTGCATGGCCAAGACCAGCTTCCTGGCTCCACCCACTGCTCGGTGGGTTAGGGGACTGAGGAAGTAAGGGGGGACATTAAAGACCTATCCATAGGGAATACCACATGCAATGCTTTCTTTCCTGTTGTTAAATTTCATGAGCAAACTCTTGGATAGCTCAACTCAGAAAGCTAAGTGGAGGCAGGAACAGAACGTTATGGTCTAACCAAAGGCACCAAGTATTCAAGCAGGCAGTGCTAGAGAGCAGTGCTTGTTGCCCCTGCCTCCCCTCCATAGACATGTTAATGGAATATTACATGACTTGCTTCATTCAAAGCAAGCCTTGGGGAGCTAAATTAATCTCTTGACTTAAGACTAAAGCTATGCTGTAAGCTATTTCGGTAGCCCTAAAGGGGAAGTAAACAAAAGAATACCAAACAACCATGCATCCTCCCAAAATAAAACATTTATCGTAACCCACGAAATGACTTTTCTCATGTCTCCAGGTTTCCTGAGTCGGCGAGAAGGAAGTATCGAGATATTGTAGGAGAAGTTCATCTTGAAGCATTTCCAGACAGGCTGAGAGCAGGAAATCCTTGCAACCTTCTGAGAGAGCCACGTCTCCCAAGAATGCCAGATCAAAAGGAGCCAGGCATTCTCCAAGGCCTAAGCCTTGTCTCCCTCAGCTCTGCAGAGTGAGGAGGGGAGGCACAGAACTCTATCTTATACTTTGCTTACTCGGAGCAAAAAAAAAAAAAAAAATCACTGAGAAGCCCAAGAGCATCATGGGATATTTGGATGGTTTCTGTTCTTCCATACACAGACCCTACTGAAATGGAAGTGTAGATATGCAAGTGTGATGCCCTGGTGAAGAACCTTCCTGTCTGGTGAGTGGCTTTCAAAAAAAAAAAAAACCTTCAAAGTCATTTTCACCTGTCTCAAATCCCCTGAGATGTAAGGATACACGCAGATGAATAAATAAAATACTTTTATAGATCCATCCTTCTCTGAAAGAAATATAACATTGTATACCTGTGTCAAATACAATACAACTCAGTGCTGGAGAGATGGCCCAGCAGGTAGGAGCACTGGCTGCCCCTGCAGAGGACCTGGGTTCATTGCCCAGCACCCACGTGGTGGCTCACAGTCATCTGTAAATGCAGGTGCAGGGAATCCAATGCCCACTTCTGACCTTCACAGATATGCATGCACACACTACACATACATACATGCATAACTCATTCACAAAAAACCGAATACCTACAACCTTTATATTGCTGAGAAGCAGAGGTCCTTATAGGCAGTGAAGACAGTTTTTTTTTCCCACGAGAAAAAGCGGTGTGCAATGTTTAGAATGTCAAGGAGATCATATTCATCCCCTAAATACGGGATACATGTTTCATTGTAGCTTTTATTATATGGATGCTTATGAACCTTGATTACATCACAAAACTAACATTTTGATGTAAGACAAAAGCTAAGTTCCTTTGACATAAAACTAAAGATGCGCTGTAAATCAATTCTAGATCTTTAGCCCTTAAAGGGTAAGTATATGAAGGAAACCCAAACAGCTAGCCATCACCTCAAAATAAAATATGTGCTCTGTCCATGCACACTGTTCATGTCTGTAGGTTCATCTCCCTGGAGATAATCCCAAGCCCTCTCAGCTCACACGAGCAAAGACAAGACATGCAGTCCGGAGGGGTTCTTTTGAGTGTGGTGTTGTGCCTTGCACATGGGTATGTGAGGTTTGTTTTAATAAAGTGGTAATATGGAAGGAAAGATCTTATGGAAAAAGGAGGAATAAAAGGGGGGAACAGCCTCTAGAGTCCTTGGCTATTTCCCTATGCATTGCTGCAAAAACCTCCTCCCCGCTATAGATAACCTATCTCACCACAGAAACCTCTCTATAATTCACCTCCAATCCTCCTCATTTTCAAAGATCCCAGAGTCTCAAAGAGCGGGAGACAAGATATGAGCCTCCATAGCTCATGGCGGGTCACAGGGAATCACAGAGCGCGGTAGAAAAGGAGCCAGGGCTGACCTAGCTGGAGAAGACAAGCACAGCTCCAACCGAAGCCCAGACTGCTGCTGAGTCCTTCTCTAGGGAAGCCTGGTAGAGAAGCTCTTAGATTCCTCTGGGCAAACGGCTTTTCCAACAAGCCTCTCACTGGACCCAACTCTTTTTGACTCTATTGCACTTACGACGTCAGAAGCAGATGTGGGAGGTACACTCTGGCCTACCACTTACCTTGAACATAGACATAAACAGTGGAGGCCATGTCAGCATCCCGATAGAAGCACTTGTAGGCTCCAGTATCATTTCCAACCACTCTGGGAATTGTGAGTGTCTTGCAGAAGGTACTGTCATCACCGCACTCCGTCACCAACACCCTTTCCTCTGAATCATGCTGAGCATTGGGCCAAAGCCAATCCAGGTCCCTCTGTCCCCTAAAAAAGTATTCCACGAAGATATTAATTGTACACTCCATGCCACGAGACTATGATTAAGAAAACAGAAGGTTTGGTTTTTCACATGCATATAAACTTACTCAATAGTCACCTTCAAGTTGATAGACACTGATGACAGACAGTCTACAAGGACATGCCACCAAAGATTGCACACTGCTTCAGAAATCACCCACACGGTCATGAGTTTTCTGTTAGCTCACTCATTCATTCATCCAATAAATATTTTTAAACAATATATGATTACTAAGCATTATTATGGACAAAAAGCAACTTTTAAGGGACCAAGGATATCATGTTCAGTGGTAAAGTAGGTTAGAGTAGTTGCCCAGTATATACCAAGAAGAAAAAACTCAGTACCTTTGTGGAACCTGACTAATCGAGTATAAGTTGTTACATAAATGGTGGCAATTCACACGGTGAAGGAAAATATAAAAGAGGCAAAGAAAGGGGAGGAATTCGGCCAAGCTGGCCCTATGCACATCAGAGAAATAGCATTCTAAGCATCATCAGTAAATGGGGCAGACAGGGACCAGGGCACATCTAGAGCATTGGGAGAGGGGCAATGAAGCCAGAGTCCTCATTTGGGGATAAGAAAGGGGAGAATAAGAAGTTAGTACACAGAGGGAAGAGGCCCACAGTGCCTTGTGAGGGCCACATCAATAGACATCACTTCTATAACCTCCGCTCTCCACAAAGCAAGTAGAAGGTAATCAATAGAAATAAAGCCGTGAGACCCACCGAGCCATCAGTCAAAGAGCTTAGGACCTGCATGAAGTCACAGAATTGTCTGTGCTCGCTCACTCCAGGTTTGTTCAGAACTTAAGTAATGTCCCTGCAGTCTCCAGAGGGAGGGTGAAGCCTTTGTAGCTCTTAAGTGACCGTTGTGTCTGAGAACAGGTAGAGGAAAGTCTCTGGAAATTCTATGACTTAACGAAGAGAAACTGCTCCTGCTATAGCTTTCTGGTTTTGCTTTCTCCCAAAGACCAGGCATTGGTGACTTTTGTAGACCTTAGCTATGAGGCCTGGGTTCTCTCCACATGCAACAAGACCTGAGCTAGACCTGAGCTGTTCTGTGGACCGCTTGGTAGTCTTCAAATTTGAGGCAACTGCCACAAGCTACCATGGGCTCTTTGTGCCAACCAAACTCTCTTCTCAGAAAGCGCCATTGCCTGGGCCCATCACCATCCCCACCAAAGCACACTGCCCTGCAGACAGGTCCCTCATGAATGATCACACATCAGCTACACCTCTTCTAAGTTTCCTCTCTTGCCTCTCGGTGGAAAAGTAAAATTCAAGGTCCTCTTCTTGCCAAAGAGTTCTGTTTCCTAGTTTATCCAGTCTCAACACCGTGGCTTCTTGCTGGCCAGTGAGAAAGCAGCCTGGAGCATCAAGCCAGATTATGAAGGTCATGGCTTGAACAGGACATGTGGTCAGGAATACTACTGGCTAGAGATTAAATTGCTAATACACACAGAATTTCATTTGTAGAAAACAGCTTAAAAAAATGCCCAAAGGCCATTCTGGGTGACTTGAACATGGCTAGAATTTTAACATAAGGATCTCTCCTTTGCTTTACTAATTAATCAATAGTCATGAATGTCTATTACATGCTAGTTTTTTTGGCACGTCTGCATGTGCATGCATGTCTGTGCCTGTGCATGTTGTATCTGTGTAAAATGTTTGTACGTGTTGAAAATGGCTCAGCAAAACAGTACTTTCCTCATTGTTTCATTATTAAGTGAGTTCTTAGAAGTCTCATGATTTATAAACAATTATAACAATACTATTATACTTCTGCAATAGTGGAAATTGTTGTGACCTCAGTAAACAGTGAGTCCTTTCACACAGGAGAGCTGGATCAAAAAGGAATCCTTACCTGCAAGTAATCTGAAGGGTTTTATTTGCCAAAATTGTAAGTATGTCTTTTTGTACGCTGAGCTTGGGGGGCTGGAGGGAATCACCAGACAAACCTAGAAACAAATTACAATAGAGTTAGATCCAAAAGGAAAGGCCTTCCATAAACAATGCACACTGCAAGTTTTCAAAGGCCTCTTCAGCAATTCATTGTATAAAGGTGGGATTGACTTTGCCCCATTCCCAGTAAAAGTTCACAAGCTCTGTCATAACAGGAAGAATGGGCAGATGGTCACGAACCAACACAACAGTTCTGCAATTCACGGCACCAGGGTGGAGTTCCTGTTTTCCTGCGTTGCCAACTTCAAGGTCTTACAAAAGGATATGGGACATTGAAACCCGGTGAACCTCCATTTGATGATCTCAGGCTCTTGGGAAAGGGCCCGCTGACATTTCTTGTACAGCATAGGATGTACAGATCTGAGTAAATTGCTGATTAATGAAAACTCCCTGGAGAGATCTCTCTACAGCTCATCTCCATACCCCCTGAAAGGGACAGGAGCCACTGTGACCCTGTCCCATTGTCTTTTATCACGCTGTGCACCAGACTTCCTTTGGTATCTGAGCTGCGAAGGCTAAAGGCAGCACATTTAAATGGAGGAAAAAGAATTGGGGAAGAGAAATATCTCCTGAGTTTATGCATACATGCATATTCATAAACTCAGAGCAAAACGAAAAATAGTGTAAGTCTAATGAGCTATAGCTGGAGGGGGGGTCTCAACTCATTAATCAAAGCTCTGAGCTCCTACCAATACAAAGCTGGAGACAGGAGACATTTGTTGCCTAACCGGTTGAAATGCACGAAGGCATCATGAGAGATATGCATCACTGCAGGTCATTACACAGTGAGATAACTAGTTTTCAGTCAACCAACCTGTAACGTGCTACCGGCTGCTTTAAAAACATGAGAAAAACAGAAGTTGCCCACCATGTTAAAGGACATCAAGATCTTCCAGCTCTCTGCTTCAAAAGTGAGCTGCCTAGTGTGGTGGCACACACCTGGAAGCCGAGCCTTCTGATGAATGAGTCGAGAGGACTGGCAAGTTCGAGGCTAGCCTGGGCCACACAGTGAGACTGTCTCAGAAGAAAAGAATAACTAATTAATACCAGGCAGGCCTCCGGGCTTTCTAATTCACACTGACTAAGAACAGATGACTCCCAAGGCCTCGGCTGGCATTGACATTGTTGGGCGAATAAGTGAACGTGAACAAATACGAGGCCATGTCAAAAGTGTATGAGCAAATACCCAAGGTGAATATCCGGTGCTGTGACACTGTGGCCCTGTGAGAACAACCAGAGGCAGCTGTTCACTGACTGTAGGGGTTCTCACACACCTACAGATGTGCAAAACCGTCTACCTCCATAGCAACCTGAATACACCCAACCTAATCAGATGTGCAGATATAACTGTAGATTTATTAACTAATAACATATTTTTAAAATGTTGGCAATTAAATGACATTAATGGATCGCAGAAGCTAGTTGGCATTGTTAATGACTTGCATTTGGGCCGTGATTCTAAACTTTACAGTGTGTTTATTCCTACACCAACAAATCTGCATTTTTAAATGGCATTTAAAGTGAGTGGATCACAGGGACCCTTGGTCCACCCTGAGACGGCTATAGAACTAGGTAGTCCTGTTTAATTAATCAGCATAATATTTGTCAATATGAAATAAGTCATTGTCCCTAAGACAGGCAAGCAATTAAAATGTTCCTAAACAAGTTCATAAACAATAATGGACTCTTACTTTGTTTGAGAAGCGGAAAATGAAAACAATTTGTTTGATAAGTAGATCTTAAACATGACTGAGAAACATTAACCTGAAAACAATCACTGCATACTCGCATATGATGAACCCATTAGTCAGGCAGATGTGTGAGGAGGAAAATATGGTAACGAGGTATTCGACAAGCTGTGCCCACTCCACCACCTCAGTAAATGACCTTTATTCTTCAGGGCCAGGAAGCCAGGGCACAGCCTCTGCGCTCTACCGCTGCTCTACATATCAGAGCCGCCAGAGCCTCTCCACCATCTCTGTCCTAGCACACAGCCATAGATGCTCTTAGAGCACAGGCACGCTCATCTGTAAAAGATGCCCCATTCCTAAGACAGCAAATACAGCACCACAGTATACTAGGGATATGTCTGCAATCAAATTTAGTCAACGAGGTTATCAATGACTGGAGAGTTACATCAGTGGCTAATGCTCTCACATACACACACACACACACCAAGCCTTTATTAAACCTCATTCATTTTCCTCAGCAAGTTTGGCTTCTGTTCTTTAGAAAGCTCATTCTGACTGCAAGAGGTACGTATGCTACTATACAATAAAAGATCTTTTATGTTCAAATCCGATAACCAACATTAATTAATTTGTGCACTATTATCCTTCCCGCTCAAAGACCAGAAGGAAAAACAACAGCGGCTCTGTCTCTAGACTTCGATGGCACTAATTATAGTCCAATCCAATTAAGCATACCACACACTCCAAAAGGGCAGCCTCCATTTTATTCAGGGAACGGGAATACTGTTAAACTCCTATGCTAGGAACTCTCCCCGGGGTTCAAAGCAGCTCACTTCTCTGTGGGACCCAGGGCAAGCACATGTTCCAGGCTGTCTTTCTCCTCCCAGAAAGGGGGAGAGTGAGGCCTTGTCAGGAACAAGGGGGCACCCAGGATAGAGCTAGCCTGATGAACCAAGTCATTATGAGGAAAACTTAACTGTAGACAGGTGATCTCGGCACTGTATGACAGTGACAGTGCTTTTTAAGCCATGTGATTCTCTTAGGATGCAAGGAATGTTTCAGCAGAATTGACCTTTTTTTTTTTTCTTCTGATTCTCCATTCTCCAGTGGGTGGAGATTGGAAAATCTGCAAACTGTGGCTTCAAAGGGGAAATGAGGGAGAAATAGAGGAGGAAAGGGGAAAGGGAAAGGGGAAAGGGAAAAAGGAAGGGAAGGGAAAGGGGAAGGAGAAAGGGAAGGGGAAAGGGAAAGGGGAAAGGGGAAAGGGGAAAGGGGAAAGGGGAAAGGGAAGGGAAGGGAAAGGAAAGGAAACTATTGCACAAAAGCCAAGAGCGAGTGTGCACCTAACCTTGAAGCAGAGGGCATTTTTAAACAAGAAAAGTGACCTATAACTAGGTGCCAAACTCAAGAGTTTCTGAAACTTTCAGAGTTTACCCCAGACTGAAGCTTTGGAGTAGTAAGACACCTGGAGAAGCTGTCACAGAAGGGGAAGCTGCTTCTTCCGCCTGCCAGCAAAGTAGCATTCTGCACCAAAGAAAGTTGAGGGAGGAAAGTGTTGCTCTGTGAAGAGACCTCACCTCACATAATTCGTGGAGCTAAAGGGGAGCAGGAAGCGGAGCCGGAGGCAGGTTCCCTGCTCCACTCCAGGGCTGCGGGCAACAACAGCCCGGGATGCTTGATGCGAGCCAGGCCGCTGGGCTTGCACTGGCTTTGGCGTTTGACCGCCTGTTCCAGCCAGTGGGAGCATCTCCTGCTCCGGCTCGGGGCGCCATCCCATTCCCGCCTACCTAGCGCCAGGGGCTGTGTCGGCTCCGCAGGACAGGCTCCAACCGAAGCCCGGGGCGGGGGGTGAGGGGAGATTAGAATCCTGGCTGAGTCTTTTCGGAAGAGTCTTTGAACCTCAGTTTCCCCATTGGTAAGTGAAAAAAACACCAAAGGATGGGTCTCTAGAGCTCTCCGAGTTAGGTCCTCTTCTCTCCTACACTCACTCTCCGCCCGCACCCTACTTCTCCGCCGTATTACTAAGAAGTGGGCTCCTTACCCACAGAGGCGGCTCGGGTCTCCACGCAGAACCACAGAGCGACAGCTAGCAGCGCCTTGCTCTCCATCCTGCACCTCGCGCTGGGCACAGAGCCCAGTGATCAGGCACAGACTCTTTCTCTTTCTCGGTCCCGCAAAAGAAGTCACAGAGGCGGTATGAGCGCCCCAGCAGCGCAAGACCAGGGAGAGCGCGGGGCACAGGCGCCCTGGCTCCAGCCGCGGGGGCAGCGGTGTCCACGGACACAGGTCAGCCAGGCTATCCCGGCTGCGGAACACAATCTGGGCTTTCAGTCCTGCCGGATAGCGTTCCGCGCGATCTAAGGAAACACAGCCTACACCCTTGGGGTCCTGAGGACTCAGTGAAGAGAGTGAGCGCTGGCTAAACCCTAGAGAATGGGGGCGGGGTCATTACCGGGAGGGGTGGGGACTCTCTGCGTCCGGCCACGCCCCTCACTGGATACCAGGTTTGGGTTTCCCGGTTTCCCACGCCCACTCCCCCACTACCCCGGAACTGTGCCGGGCGTCAAGTCGCATCCGAGATCAAATCTGGACGCAGCTCGGTTTCTGGTGGAAGTAAAATGTAGCCAGTAATGGGCTCTGAGACACTTACTGCCTCCCAGCAACCTAGAAAGCGTCGCCAGAAACACAAGGCCTGCTGTGCCCTCATAGGCGCCTCCAAGTGCAGAACTGTCTTCCCTGCTGCATCTGAGAGTCCCAAGAGACCAAAAATCCCAGCAGGTGGGAACATGACGTTACGAACCCTGGACCTAGATGTATTTGGGAAACCAGCTTGGAGTGAGTTGGTCAGTACTTGCAAGTTTTGTTTTATGGTGCCTTGGCCCGCGCAGCCATAGTTTTAACACACACAACACCCCGCCCTATTTGAATGTTTTAGTTAGAAGATAGATAGGTGCTTGTCCAGGTTGCCAATGCCCCTACTGTTTTCTAGTCCGTCTGGCAACTTTAAAACATCTGAAGTTACCTGCTTAGGCCTAGAAGACATTTCGATTGTGAACGCCTGCCTGACTCGGTCCAGAAAACCCCCAGCAGCTGGCGGGGATCAGGGCTCCAGGGCAGCTGCACAGGGAAGAGCAGGGAAGAGCGCCCCGTCCCTCTCCAGTGGCTTCCACTGTGCTTTTATCCACCCAGCTCCATGACCAAGGTCCCCTACAGTAACTTTGGCCAGGCCCCTTTTCAAAGCTGACCTTTCAGCCAAGATGTGCTTGGGGGAAGAGAAGGGAGGGTTTTTTGTTTTTTGTTTTTTGGTTTTTTTTTGGTTTTTTGGTTTGTTTTGTTTTGTTTGTTGGGGTTTTTTTGTTTTTTTTTTTTTTTTTTGTTTTGTTTGCCTGGGGTGTCACAGTAGGAGCAAAGGGGAAACCACCAGTCCCCAGCATGAACAGATTTTCAGCCCTACAAAGAGATAGGATTATTGTCTCCACATCCAATCTAAACTACACTGATGTGCACGATTAATGAGGTAATATGATGCTTTTCTTTTTTACAAAAGGAGAGATAAACAGATGCTCCTTCATCACGCGTGTCAGCCTGAAGATGGTGCCAGAAGCAGGTGGCAGGCTCAGGAGGCTTTGTAAAATCCAGCTTCACTATAGAAGTATTTCAGCACGTTATGGAATCTATATGGTGGAATTATGCTTGAAAATTATGGGTCAGTTTGGTGTGGGCATCCTCTTCGTAGTGGAGGCGTGCACGGTTTATGCACGTTTAGGTGTGTGTGTATTCGGATCCTCTTCTGACGATGAAAACTCCTTGTGAAGGTTGTTTGGCGGCTTCCTTCACTTTACAGTGTGCCTGTGGAAGGTACAGTCTGAAGGTTCTGCCTCGTTCTTTTTATCGGTGTTCCGCTGTGCTCTTATCTAAGAGGTTTTTATTTGTGAACAGGGTAGAATACTTAAGGACGCTTCTCTTGCAGAGAGTAAAACAAACTCAAACTAACCTCAGGGGGGAAAAAATCCAGGGAGGGCTGTCAGATTTAGGTAAAGGGAGAGAAGATGGATCCGGGCTTGGAGAAGTTGATTTTCTCCATCACGATGGCCAAACAAGGCTTCTCTCAGAGCCTTATTTACAATTCTGGACACTTCCCCTTCCATGTTTTACTTAAGAAGACAGTGTCTCCTCTAATACAAACCAGAAACTGCAGGCCCATGGTAATAGCCCCATTTAGAACTCTTAGAGGAAATGATGCATCTTTGATGACTATGGTACCCAAATTTAACAGGATCTCAGTGAAATCAGCCCCCTATATTCCCTCCCACACACACTGAGAAATACTTTACATTCTTTTTTTTAAAGACAAGATTTGTTTTTAAAAGGAAGAAAAGAAAAGGGAAAAAAAGAAAAGAAGGACGGAGAGGGAGATGGTTCAGCTTGTGAAGTTTCTGTGCAAGCGTGAAAACCTGAGTCTGAGCTTCCAAACTCACATTTAAGAAGCCAGATGTGGTGCCAGCCTTGTTATCCCAGTGCTGGGGAAGGAGAAATCGGAGAACCCCTGATGCACACCAGCGCAGGCTGAGATGAATCAGCTAGTGACCCTCAGGCCAGTGCGAGGCAGCACCTCCCAGCTGAAGCTCTTAAGAAATGATACTCAAATATACCTCTGGCAGGATGATCCACCTCCATCGAAAATGGACCTCCACCGAGTATGAGTGGGCACACACACACACACACACACTATTGTTCAATAGCATTCTCTATTTGGCACAGACATAATGAGCAGTAGGAAATGCTGTGAGCAGTACCCAGGAGGGTCACACCTTATAAATTCCAGGAAGAGCTCGCTGCAAAGGTAGGTGGGAAAGAAGAAGACATTTTTGCTTCTTACATGATTTTTTTTTAAATCACTTTCACAACTACAGTGCGGCACACTGCCCTTTCTCTAGTGGCTGCTGTGGTTTCTGCCACTGCCACCAGTCAATCACATGTTTGCACACACTTCCTCATGTTTGCTTCTTTGAAGTGTTTCCCCAAGTTTCTGTTTAGCAGAGCACGTGACTACCTCGCTGGCAAGGTGGGCTCGGTTTACAACCTGAGCACACTCGTAGCTCTCGGACTTGGCAAGCCAAGCACTGTTTCCTTTTCGCTGTCGGACTTCTTTCTGTTCCCAAGTTTATTTGACTCCATGTAAGGCTTACCTCTTTAAGTCACAACATTATTTTCTTTCATGTTTGAGGAAAAGAAAGTCCAGTTACCTGGAAGTCAGACTTGCTTTGCGTGTTCCATCAGGGTTCAGTTCTACTCATAATATTGTACAGTGTAATGAGTATTTTAATGACTTTCCATCCTTTACAGGAAACACAACGTGGCTGTCGTCCCTTGCTACCTATAAAGGGAGAATCTTGGTACTAGGGATCTATGGACCCGTGTACCCATCGCCAGGCATTTTATTCTACAGTTACATGGAACTTTTCAAAAAAATTAAATTGAAAATTTAAAGTTTGAGAGATGCCTCAGCATTATGGGTTCTTGCTGCGTTTCCACAGGACCCGACTTTGGTTCCCAGCACCCACAACGAGCAACTCACAACCCATTCCTTCAGCTCCAGAGAGTCTGTTGGCCTTGGTTTCCATGGCCACACACACACACACACACACACATGCTCACTGGCATATATATATACACAAATACCGAAAATAAAATATTTTTTTCTTTAATCGAATATATAAAAGGTTCAGGAAATTTAATTGAAAGTCCACATGGCACTAGAGAAGGGGGCCAGAAAATATGAGTAGCCAACCTTTGAGCAGACACAGGATGAATACTGAGCATCATCTTTGATTCATCCTTAAGACAACCATGAAGGTAGCAAGCACTGCTAGCAGCCTTGGGGGCAAAGAAAACAATTATTCTTGATGTTAAGAGAGTGTTCTCCCTCCCTTCTTAGATCTGTGCAAAAGGAAGAAAAAGTTACATCAATTTTCTAACATCTTTTTTTAATCCCTGAATAATTTTTAAAGATTTATTTATTTAATGTGTGTGAGTGTTGTGCTTTCATGTTTGTGTGTAGATCACACGTGTGCCTGCTGCTCTCAGACGTCAGAAGAGGGAGTCGGATCTCCTAGAGCTGGGGTTGCAGATGGTTGTCAGCCACCGTGTGGGTGCTGGGAACCGGCTCCAGGGCCTCTGCAGGAATAAGTATTCTTAACAGCTGAGCCATCTCTCCAGCTCCATCTGGCATATTTTGTTTTTCGCTGAGAGTGTCAATTAAAGTCAAGAGGCTGCATTTTAAATTAATAACAAAGGAAATCCATTTAGGAGCACTCTATGTGGTGGGTATTTTCCTTGGTTTATCTGTTGACTGTTCAAAATAACTGAATAGAAAAATGTAATATTCTCATAGAACAGGGGAAGGAGTTTAGAAGGTTTAAGTAGCTTATAGTTCTAAGTTGCTGAATAAGATTTTTAAAAATAGATGTTAAGCATCCAAGACCTTTATGCTCACAGTTTCTTACTGGTGACAGATCTCATCCAAGGATAAGGCCAGGTGGATTGTCAACACCTCAGGCTGCCTCTTACCTCCCTAAAGCGTTTCCATTGTTGTGATAAAATACCTTGAGCAAGGAAACCTATAGAAAAGAATTTATTTGAGCTTATCTTACCAGAGGGTTAAGAGTCGACCATGGTGGGAGCATGCCTGCCCCCCATGGTAGACTCTTAGTGAGTCTCACTGTCAGACACAGCACAATGCAGAGAGAGAACAAGGTAGTGGATGAGGGTTTATAGTCTAACAGCCTCTAACCTGCTTCCTCCAGCGAGGCTGTACCTCCCAACCTCCCTACAAAAGCTCCACCAACTGAGGACCAAGTATTCAAATATCTGAGCCTATGGGGACATTCTTGTCCAAATCGCCACTGCAACCCCCATAAATGACCCATATTCCTAGAAAGACAGTGAGCCAAGAGGAAGTTAAGGGGAGGATTCTGAGATGCTAACCAAGAAAGAGAGACAAGTTATCAGACTCCTTCACCCAGGGAAGCACACTCATGTGAAATCCTCCTCTTCTAGGTAACCTTCAAATCACCAGTCTTCCTCACAAATGGAGGACTGACCCCTAGAAAACATCGTGCATGTCTTTTAAAAAAATGTCCTTAGTTATCCTGTCTTTCAGTATGGAGTCCAAGTAATGAGCTCTTTCTTCCTTCCTTTCTTTCTTTCTTCTCTCTTTTTCTCTTTTTCCTTTCTTCCTTTTCTTCTACCTTCCTTCCTTTCCTCCCTCCTCCTCCTTTTTCTTTGATATTTATTATTTTATTCCAAATGTATGGATCAATCATTTGCTTGCATATATATCTGTGAAACAAGTATGTACTTGTTGTACTCAAAGGCTAGAAGAAGTCATCCGATCCCCTGGAACAGAAGTTACAGATGGGTGTGAGCCACCACTGAGTGCCAGGACTTGAACCTAGGTCCTCTGGAAGAATAGCCATTGCTCCTAACTATTGAGCCATATCTCCAGCTAGCTTCTTAGAACTCTCTGCAAAACTCAGCCAAGGAAGTAATTAAATTTAAAAGGGTAGCAATTGTCAGGCAATGGTGGCGCACGCCTGTAATCCCAGCACTCTGGGAGGCAGAGGCAGGCAGATTTCTGAGTTCAAGGCCAGCCTCACCTACAGAGTGAGTTCTAGGACAGCCAGGGCTATACAGAGAAACCCTGTCTCAAAAAAACCAAATCCAAAAAAAAAAACAATAAATAAATAAATAAAAATAAAAAGGTAGCAATTAATATATAATAAAAAAAAGTTAAAGGGAATAATGATGAATGTTAATAAAATCCACTATGAATGTCTAATTAAACAGAGATATTATAAAGATAGTATGTGGTGGGGCTAGCGAGATGGCTCAACAAATAAAAACACTTGCTATTAAGCCTGACAACCTGAGTTAGAAGCCAGGGACTCACATGGCAGGAGAGGGCTCCTACAAGTTGTCGTGACTTCCACCTGTGTACTGGGCCATGAATGAATGCACACAGATGAAATAAGTAAATGGGATAAGTGGCTGGTGGGATGGCTTAGGAGAGCGTGTTGCTCTTGAGAGGACCCAGGCTCAGTTCTCTGCACCCACAAGGCAGTTCATGCCTCCAGTCCTAGAGGATCCAATGCTCCCCCCTGATCTCTGTGAGCAGCAGGAATGTATGCGCTGCACTGTGAACGTGTAGACAAAACACTTGTATGCATAAATAAACAACCTTAAAAATGCTTTCTGAAAAATGAATGAAATAAGCCAAATGTATAAAATAAAAAACTGAAGATATTAAAATTATATGTACTAGGTACATCCTCTCCCACTGAGGCCAGATAAGACAGGGGGTACCTCCCCCTTCTCAGAGGTGGAGGGGAGAGGACGAGGGGTAAGAGGCAGTGCAGGTGGGCACTGGGAGGAGAGGGGGGGTCTGCGATCAGGATATAAAGTAAATAAAAATGAATAAATAAATAAATGGAAAAATAAAACTATGTCTAACTTTTAAAAAGTTATATGTAGTAGTCATGTAAAATGGACTTCATATACGCACTTCTAAATTCACATTTAAACAATAGTCATATGTAATAGGTATAACCAGTCGTATTCTAAATTTATACATTATCTTAAGCAATTTGATGAAGACTGTTTGGTTAGTCA
Source organism: Apodemus sylvaticus (assembly GCF_947179515.1). NCBI lineage: Eukaryota > Metazoa > Chordata > Mammalia > Rodentia > Muridae > Apodemus > Apodemus sylvaticus. The sequence goes on along the minus strand of NC_067482.1, from coordinate 34,294,120 downwards.
CAGAACCAGAGAATCATTTTCCTTTTTCTGTGTGCTCAGCACTTGTGTGACAGATGCTAACAGAGCTGCAGAGCTAGGCAAAATTTTCTCTCAACAGCAGAGATTAGGTCAGATTCATTCTGTTTTCCTAGGGTGCAAAACCTCTCGATGCATTAGTACCCGCTGAGAGTGTACTTTTCCTCACTTCCGTTTCTGCTGAGCCTCCTTTCTCCTGTGTCTCCTCCCACTAAAAATCACAGGTCTCTGGTGCCCACCCACCACAATTGTCTTTAAATGACACCAACCTGTGGAAGTATGTAAAACTATCCAATGTCAATAAAGATACAGAGTCACTATAATTAATAATAAGGGGAGAGTGACAGGTCTTCTTATTTTAAATGAGAAAAAACAGCCTTGAAAAATTTGTATGGCATGTATGAGAAATATGATTTGCCTCTCACGCCTCTGCCATGTGCAGATTGCAACCATTTTCCAATGTGTTACCTATCTTCCTTCTTAAAGCCCATCGGGTCTTCAAAGGACTAAATTATATGCAAACATATCTTCTACATTCTAGAGCGGTAACTGGTTATTAATCTCTGCCCAGGAGGTCCTCACCTTCCATCTCAACATCTGGCTGCTTTGGGGTCCCACCTTGGTTGAGGCCTTATCCAACCAGTGCCCTTTGCCGTCTTGGCTCTTTAGCTCTACCACAAAGATAGGATTTGCCAGATACATCTTGCTTACCCCACCCACCCCTTATAAAAAGATTATACACACCTGTAGACTGCTCATATGCTGTGATTTGAATGTGAAATGCCCCCTGTTAGGCTCCTGTCATGTTTGAACACTTGGTCATTGGCTGGTGACACTACTTAGGAACAATGTGGAGCCTTTAGGAGGTGGAGCTTCACTGAAGAAAGTGCATCACTAGATTTGAGGCACTCCATAATCCCGCCCCTTTCCTATTCACTTCCTGATGCAATGTGTACAGCCAGTGTCACCAGACCTTCCTTGCCATGAAACTATATCTTCTTGAAGCTGTAGGCCAGAACAAACCCATCCTTTCATAAGTTCATGCACAGATGTATAAAGTAATGTTATCCCCACGCAGGGATGTGCATGGTAACTAAGACAATCCAGTAGTTTACAATAGTGTTCACACTTTTTCAGAATAAAGGCAATGATTTTCAGGAATGCTGCTTGCCCAGGCCCGAGAGTTCTTCAATGGGAGCACAAAGTTTTATGTCTCTTGTATATACATGCAGGCTCCAGAGTTCCCAAAATGTTGACTCGCAGTCCCTTGAGGCACAAATAAAAATTCTCTGCCAGCATCGTTTCTGAACGTTTATTTCTAACGCACCACTGCTTCCGTGCACGTGATAAGCCAAACAACTCATTGAGGGATGCCTCGCAGAGAGAAATGCTCAAATAAAGGGGAAAATACAACCTTGGATGTATTTGATAATCAGTCAAAAGTAGGTCAGGCTGGGTCTAGGCAGATGAAAGGCTCCGGGGAGTCATTTCATGCATCTGACTGCACAGCACAAATAGAAGTTCCAGATGCAGAACGCACAGACCTAATAAGAGGAAGAGGCATCAAAAGTACTGGACATGAAAAATAGTCTTTGACCTGTACACTACCTTTACCACTACATTTCCTCATCCTAAGAAATGTGACCTTGTTACTCTTCAAAGCTTCCTCACTGCCTTAGGAAAGTTCTCAAAGGACACAGCTATCTTCCTTCATCCTCTCTTCTCAAACACAGTCACTTCTTCTTGGTCTTCATGCTGCACAGCCTATCCTCAGCATGATCTCATTATCCATCTGCTTCTGGAGTTGCATCTTAGTTGAGGCCCTACACATTCTGCCTATCCAGCCAGTGCTCCTCACCAGCTTTGGCTCTTTAGCTCAACTATGAGGACAGGATTCGCCAGATATATCTTGTCCATGCACCTGGGGCTCAGACAAAACTTTCCCAGGGAGCACATTCACCTGTGTCTTTGTCCTCAGTATGTGGATAACCCACAAGTGAGGCTGGCCAACTCTGAGTCCTTTCATAGCTCCAGGTTTTAGTCTCTGATCCTTTCTGGACATCCTCATGGGTATATTTCTCCAGATTCTTAAACCCAGACTGTCCAAAGCAGAGCTATATGATCTTCAGGCTTTTGCTTTCTCCTTCAGACTTTCTAAGCTCAGCATCCCTCTACATGGCCTTCAGGGATTCAGATCACCAGGCTGGCAGAGCAAGTGGCTTCACCTACAGACCCATCCCATCCCCCCAACTTACTTTTGTTGTGTTTTGAGACAGGGTCTCAGTATGTATTCCTGGTTGTCCTGGAACACACTCTGTAAAAAGACTGGCTTTGATCTCATAGACATCCCCCTGCTTCTGCCTCTGGAGTGCTGAGATTAAAGGCATACACCACCATGCCCAGCGTACTTTTGAACAGAATATAACAGTGATTCATCAACACCAGAACCCTACACTTTAAAAGTTCTACTCAGGCACTAGATACACTGTTACTGGTGTTATATTAATTTGTTAGATATTTATTGTTTTGTTTCATTTTAAATGTATTCAATTACTTAAGATTTAATAGATAATCTATTTACTAATATTAATCCAAGATTTCTCATTCCTAGCTACATGTCAAGATTTCTTAGGCTGAAGAGCTTTGTAAAACACCAATTCCTGGTGCCTTTCTACATTTAAATTAAAATCTCCAGGAAGAAAGCCTGGAGATTTTGTTTGTTAGAAAATGTGATTCTATAACATCATACAAAATTCTTGTACCTAAGTGGGTAGGGGGTTGGTGGGAAACAATCCTTCCAAAACTTGGGTGTGGGTACATAGTCCTTGCAAGACTATTTTATTTATTGGTTCTAGAAGCACAGAGTACTTTCTATTAAGTGCCAAAAACACGTGAGAAGTTTTTAAAATGTAACTCTGAAGAACCAAATCATGTATTCTTTAAAAAAGTCAAAACTATTGTTTCTTTTAAATAGATTTTGCAAAAATCTATTTAATCGGAGTTCTGAGTGAATTTGAATGTGTCTGCTATGATTCAGGGTAAGTCTTCAAAGAAAACCGCTTGGGTCTGAAAGCATCTTCAAATACTTCACATTCCTTCAGTATTTGACAGCACAGAATGTTCCCAGTTACAAGTAAAAAAAAAAAAATGTTAAGGAAGTACAAAATCAACAGCCTGGAAACACCAATACATTCATGACAGAAAATTACAGCTTCCCGTGTCTTCCTTCAAACAGAGGATAAGACTTCAATGGTTATGATATAACTCTCCAGATTTTTTTTCTGCTGTATTTCTTATTAAATTCTGTTATGACAGAAAGAACTGCTTAAGAGACTGTGTGGGAGGAAGACACTAAAACTGAATCTCAAGAAAGATACATCATGGCAATTGGCTGCTCTGATCCAGGGACGTTACTGAGCACAGTCAAATGGGTGTGTATGCCCTCTCTAGCCCTTAACCCTGAGAGTCAAATGCCCATAAAGACAGGGTAGGCAGTATGAGGATGTATAGCACATGTAGTTAAGATCCTTTTGGATCTAAAATAAGGACTCTAAACTATAACCATCCATAAAATTCTTCCTGAGCCTGCATTTGAAAAGATTAAAAGTGTATATGTATGTTTGCATATAGAATACATATTAAATATTTACCCATCTGCATCTTACAGTGGTTATTCTTCAGAGAGAAAAATATAGATGACTTAAAGTTTCTTAAAGCATCACTTCATGTGTTTGATACATATAAGACTAGAAAGAAAAGTTAACAATCAAACATGAGGTTGTAATTGCCCCTAAAAACTAGAGTAGGAAATGAGAGAGAAGGAAGAATTTTATTTAATTATTTATACTTATTTTATATTTTTAAGTACATTCACTGATACTTTAAAACATAATGTATTAAATTTGTGCTGATAAATTTTGAATTTTTTAAAAGGGCAGGATTGGCCATCAGGTCCCCTCTGAAGGTGCTTTTCTGAACCTCTCATTGCACAGAAGAGTGAGGGAATCTAAAGTGATGAATTTGCCTGTCCTCCGCAGGTGTCTGACTAACCTGTCAATCACAGATCACATGTGGCCACATGTAACCAATAAAAAAATGAATAAACTTACAACATTAGGAGGAATTTTTCTGTTTGCAATTTTCACTGTAATTAGATTACACTGTTCACCAAGCAACAACAACAATAACACTTTGTAGATGACCAATGAATGTCACATTGGTGTGTTAAAAGGCTTGAAACAATGTCACAGGACCTAGAAGCGGTTCTATTGTATGGTCTTGGCTTTATCCTAGATTTAATAGTGGTGGCAAAGCAAAATTATGACAAAAGAATTTGAAATTGTCTAAACCAGTCCCCACCCCCTTAAAAAAAATCATGTCTTCCAACGTTACCCTTGACTGGCCTAGATTGCTCAATGAAGACCAGGCTGGTCTGACCTGCAAACATTACCTGTTACTACTACTTCCCAAGTGTTGTGATTAAAGCCATATGTTAGCACACCTGACCCAAATAAATGCATTTCTAAAGCTAGCTCCTGCTTTCCAAAATCATTTCTCATCTATTTCTCATTTTCTTCTCACAGGAGTGTCGTGAGGCTCAGAGACCTCAAGCATCTTGGACAGGAATCCATGTCCACAGAGGAGGAACCAAGGTTTCAGTCCATGTTTTCCTGCATTCACAAACCCAAGCCTAAAGTGGAAATAAAATGCATGGAATGATTGGGGAATCCAGACACTAACTAGTTCTCAGTCAGCGTCCGTGATATTCCCGCCTACATAATTCTTTGTAAAACTCTCTTTCTACCATTTCCCTTGAGTTTTCATACCATGAGCCAAAACCCATGTCTACCAATCTCCTTGGGGGAAATATTTCTCCCACTGGCCTCAAGTTTCTCAGGAGTTCTGCCCTTTAATTGAATGATCCCCTGAGGAAATTGTGGGTGTTTCTGCTACACTCTCCGCCTCCATTACCCAATATTTCCCAGGACTTTACCTTAACCTTCACTGCCAGCCTGTCCAACGATGAAATTCTTTTGCTAACAATTAGTATTCTTTATGATTTCTTTAACTTGATTCTCAAAGTTTTAGCCTCTTCTGAATAGCGCATTAGAATTGGGATATTCTGAATATACCAACAAACAAACATGCTTGCTATAATAATGTCTCACATGTGGGATCCAAGGCCCATAGTAGCCTCTCTTACTGCATAACAAATTTCTCCCAAATCCAGTGGCTTCAACAACAGGAATATATTCTCTCAGCATTTATTTGGAACTGTAGTATAAGAGCAGATTCCTTGGGTGGCTCGGGTTGGGGGTCATGAGTTAGAGTGTTGTCAGCTGGGAATGCAGTCACGTGACAGCATGACCAGACTGATGCCATTTCTGTGACTCACTCATGTGGCTACCAGCAGGACTCCATCTTCACTGAATGCTGGGAGTGTCCACTGAGTTACTCATGACCTCATGACATGAGAGTTGCCCTTCCCAGAGCATGTGACCCAACATACCAAGACAGAGGCTTCCGTGTGGCTTATAGCCTAGAATCTCAAGGCATACAATGTCTGCATACATTAAAAAAAAGCATGAACACTTAAAAATCTTATTTTCACTCTGTCATGTTGTATTACATTTGTTAATATTTCAATATTGAGCTAATCTTACATTCTTGCTCTAAGCCACACATGGGTATGATATGCATTTTTTCTGCATAGGGATATATTTGATTTGCTAATAGTTTACTAAATATTATTTTTAAATCTGTGTTTCTATGTTTGTAGGACGTCATAGTTTGCTTTCTTTCTATAACTGTGATAAAACACTATGACCTCACATAATTTGGGGAAGAGAGGGTTTCTTTGGCTCACAAGTTACAGTCTATCATCAGGGGAAACCAAAGCAGGAACTCTGGGTGGGAAACTGCAGGCAGGAACTGAAGCGGAGACCAGGAAGGAAAGCTTCTTTCTGCCTTGCTCTCCATGGCTTATTCAGCCTGCTTTTCCTTACCACCCAGGACCAGCTGCCCAGAAGTGACACTGTACCCAAAGGGCTGGGCACTCCCACATCAACCATTAACCAAAAAGGCACCCTGCAGGCCATCAAATGGAGGAATTTAGTCAATTGAGATTCCTATTTCCAGATAACCTTGCTGTGTCAAGTTGACAAAAACTAACCAGGACAAAGGGCGCAGGTGTCTGGATATTTATGTGTGTGCATGAAAGTACTCATGTGTCACAAAACACATAGAGGCTAGAAAAAAAAATCCTCCTCGGTTCTCCTCTTCTTTCACTTCATCTGAGACAGGGTTGCTCAGCATTGCGAATGCCAGGCTGTGGCCCAGAGTCCTCTGGGGTTTGCTTGTCTCAGTCTCCACCTCACGGGGTTACACGGAGCATGGGGATTACAGATGGCTACTGCAATGCCAGCTTCACCTGGGTTCTAGGGATCTGAGCTCAGCTCTTCCCGCTGTCCCAGGAAGTGCATTACCCACGGAGTGGTATCCTAGCATTTATTAAAAGTTTAAAACCCATTTTCATGAGGAATATGTTTCTTTCTATACTTTTCTTTCTCTGCTTCTGTTACCATGGCAATGGTAGCCTCATACAATCGTGGAGAGTGCCCTGTTTCTCTGTTTCCAGACTCACGTGTGTTTATAGTGAAGTTATACTATTATCTTACACTTGCTTCAAAATAATTTGGGATGGAGAAAAGAATATATGGAAATGTGTGTGACACAAGATAGACATACATTGATAATTACCCAGGATAAGTAATAGAGATGTAGGGATTCTCATTGGATTCTCTGTTCTATATATTTGAAATTTTCAATTTTAAAATATTTTATTTAAAAACAAATGAGTGCCCTTTCCATAGCATCTCTTGTGCTTTCTACTCAGTATGATAGAAAAGGAATAAATCCCAAATTTTCATCAAGGAAAAAAGTAGAAGCTTAGACATTTGGATTTTATGTCTGTTTATGATTGTGAGCCTAGTTTTTAAAGAAAATCATAAATTAGTATAAGAAATAGCCATAAAGTGACTTTCTAAAACTTCAGTTGGAAATGTTGACCATTGTGGTCAATTTGTAAATAACTCTGTAAATCTCTGACTGTGAGGTCTTCCATAAATGGAATTTGATGGCAGTTTTCTTTCCAGGTAAAACATAAAAATTGCCTTCCAGCTATTACACTGAGAGTCCATATATTGTGCTGGATCTTCATAAGCCTTTATGATAAAGTCTTTATGAATTATTATGAGTCCTCATGTGCAATAATATTTCCCTCGATCTAAACAAGAAAGAATGTAAAAGTCTTTTTGAAAACCACACTGTTCAATAGCATCCAAATGTGTATTAAAGAGGGAAGTCAGGACCCCGAAGCCCAGCTTTCAGTGGGCAGAGGCCAGAGGTGAACAGTACGAGGTGAACGTAGCCAATCTAATAGGCTCAAGCCAGCTTGAGGTACCTTGCCTCAAGAGCCAAGGAGCAGAGATGGAACTCACTGGTAGCACGCTTGCCTAAGACGGTCAAGGACCTGAATCAAATTTCAATGTCAGGAAAAGGAGAATGAAGGTAAAATGATTGTAGCTTCAACTCAGACCTAGGATTTAAGATGATCTTCATTTCTTGGTTTTTCTTCAGTGTAAATTTGATGTTAACCATCATGTGATTTGATGGTTGTCAGACTTCAATGTGTGTAAAAATCAACTGGAGGGTTTTGTAGAACAAGAATTGTACAGTTGAGTAAAACTAGTGTGTATGATTCTACCCAGAAGGAGACATGTCATTACATATCTGTCAAAAGCCTTAAAGAGTGTACACTACTAAGAGAGATTCTGGATGGACGCTCAGAAGCAATGATGGTTTCTTGTAGTACCTTTGACCATGATGACTATATTAATGTGATGGGGGAGATGATGGAGAGGCTATGCAGGGGCGGTCAAGAGGATAGGAAAGTCTCTTAATTCATGCTTGCTTTTGCTATGAACCTAAAATTCCTCTGCAGTCTCAGGCAAATGAAGATCATCAGACCTCATTTTCAACAGGTTTCTTTCTTTCTTCCTTTTATTTTTTCTTTTTCTTTTTTTTTTTTTTTGTTGTTTTGTTTTGTTTTTTGGATTTTTTTTTTTCCGAGACAGGGTTTCTCTGTATAGCCCTGGCTGTCCTGGAACTCAGTCTGTAGACTAAGCTGGCCTCGAACTCAGAAATCCTCCTGCCTCTGCCTCCCGGAGTGCTGGGATTACAGGCGTGCTCCACAAATGCCTGGCTTTCAACAAGTTTCTGCTGGAGCAGAATCTGTACTTCAGGGGGTAGAACAGTTGGTAGTGTCGAGGAGGGATTATGATATCAGTCCTGCAGCCTTAAGAGACCTTCTCTTGTCGTTTAATGCTTCCAATTTCAGATGTGTCCACCTTTTACTCCATAAGCTCCCCTGACTCTAAGTTCCAGGAGATTTATTACAGTAAACTTCAATTTTGGCCCTGACTGTGTGCCAGGACCTCTGCCAGCCTCTGAGGATGTGAGGACACATATTGGAGCATTGTCCTCGCCATTGTGGAGTTTGTAATCTAATGTCCTATTTTAAGCCTGTTTTGGAAATTTTTTTTAATTTACTTTTAATGCCAAGATAAGCTCTTCTTCTCTTACAAAAGAACTAATTTTAACTCCTTAGAAATAAATTGGCAGCTGAGTTTACCTTGAAGTAATAAAACTTTTCAGGGTGGTTTTTGTTTTGTTGTTTGTTTGCCTATACATGTCGGTCTGTAACATAACTCGAAGCATCTTGAGTTTCCACCAGAAGGGATCTGTGAATCTTACTTATCCACATTCCCCTATTTAACAGTTGAAAAAAGAAAATTTCTGTCAAAAAATGAGGTGACTTCTCCAAACTCGTAATAAGTACCAAGCCTAAACCTAAACCCAAATCGTAGATGTCTTCATATAGAACTTTCCTCATGGCTTTCCATTGTGACTTAAATTCCAACCTTAAAGGACACTATGAGCCCTCATATTAGAAGATTTTATAAAATTCAATGGAGCTTCATTGGTAAATTAAATTATTGTTTTTGTAAACTTTGTGAAAATCAGTAGGGAAAAATTGAAGGGCTAGGGGTTGGTGAACGGTGGGGGATGGTGAAGTCATACCTTCCCATAGGCACAGACCGTCACTGTCTTAGGACATCTCTGTCTTCTCAGCAAGTCTGTCCCATAGGCATACACTGTCACTGTCGTAGGGCATCGCTGTCTTCTCAGCAAGTCTGTCCTCGATGTGTAAACGCCAAAACCACATTAAGCACGAGAAACCCAAGGCACGGGAAGTTTGCTCAGGGAGATGTGGACTCTGCTTCTGGTCCCATCTAATGGACTTGATTCAACTGGTCTCCCAGATGTAGACAAGTTCTGATATGAGGAAGATTTATGAGTAATGTTTTATAGTTATTAGTTATGCAAGAGTGTGGAACTCTTCTGAGACCCCAGTCATTTTTAGATAGCTTAGTGAGGCCGGCTGGGCTAGTTGAAGATAGAAGGAGATTTGACATTCTTCTATACATGTTCAAACTTTATTTAACAATTGTGATCCTTGCACTGAGTCAAGTATTAAATAAAATTGTCCTTTCAACAGCTGGATTCATGTGCGGGTCACAAAGATTCATTTTTGTGGAACATGAGCAAAGTACACACATACATGGCCAGGCACATCACATACATAGGTATTCTCTCTCTCTCTCTCTCTCTCTCTCTCTCTCTCTCTCTCAATCTCTCTCTCTCTCTCTCTCACACACACACACACACACACACACACACACACTCATTCACACACTTATTCAAAGTCACGGACAAACAAATATCACCATATACCCCGGGAATTGTGTTTAACTATCTTTAGTCAAACTGGTTTTGCTTGGCAAACTGTAACTCCCTACAGGTGGCACCTATTCTCTGTGAAGTGTTTCCCTTTCCCAGAGCTGAGACACTGGCACAGCAAACCTTCTTGCCTCCTCAACATCTGTTTGTACTTACGTGCCAGTAAAGCCACCTGACCAATGGAAGGAAACAAAACAAAGGTTCATGGTCATTGCCTACCAAAATGTCACGCTCTGGTCTCCCCAGACCCTGGAAACACAGCTTGGGAAATTCATCTGGGATGCCAGGCATTGGTCTGCTGTAAGAAAGACTGTAAAAAGAAACCACCCTTATTTGGTCGGTCAGTGTTACTGAGAAAACAGGGTATGGCACTAGAATCCAGGAGAATTAATTCTTAAAGCAACTCATTTGTTACGCAAAGCTTGCCAGGTATAAAACCTACTCTGAAGACACTCAAGATTAAGAAATGAGAGCAGGTACTTAGAAAGTATGTATGAAAAGCTGCACACCCCATCTACAGGAAAAGCAATAAGCACCACAGACTCACTTTCAAAGAAGCAAGAATCAAGATTTGGGGTGACAGGAACCCCTCAACACAGGCAAGACTTAAAGAAGAACTGATCTTGGGGCAGATGTACTTTCCTTTCAATAGTTAGAATAAAGATTATAGTCACAACTCTCCTAACAGTTGAAGAGAAGACAGTCGCTTCCTGCAGTTCCTGAATGCCTTGTTCTGCTTCTTTCTGTTCCACAACCAACTTTCCTTCACCCATTGCAGCTAAGGATAGAGACTAAAGAGATCTCCTCTGCTTTTCCTTTTGCCTTCAGGTTCCCTTTCTGAATCTTTTGCTGGAGTTGAATAAAAGGCACTAGAATGTTAGGATGTGAAAATAGGCACGCACAAAGACTGAAGACTCTTAATACCTAAATAGTGGGGATTTAAATACAGGACAAGGTAAGCCAGCAAGTGACTATGTCTTTGTTGAGCCCATTTAGTTAAGCCAATACAAACAAACAAACAAAAAACCAAAACAAAACATCAGTTCCAAGGTATGTAGCTCAGGCACAAACCATTCTGGAGAAGCAACATGAGATGTCACTGATGCTGGGGTCTGTGAGATTGACAGCTGACACCTACTTCTTATTGTGTTATCTTCCATGCTGGCGGAAAAATTTAATTGTATTGCATTACATTAATAACTTTAAGACATAGAACAAGTTGGATGCGTCTATGTATACAGTTTTTCATTTTTGTTTTGGGGATTCTATATTTTACTAGAAGTCTCAGAGACTCAAAATGAACCTGGTCATTATTGAAAGACCCATGAAATAAATATAGAATGGCCATTGCACACAGATTTGTTTTTATTTACTGTTATTTAGCCATTGTCTCACAGGAGGTCAACTTTTCCTCAAGCAGCAGATGGAGCAATAATTTGATGCTTGTTGCTGACAGATAGTTCCAAGCCTCAAAGTCTTCAACATATAAACTGAAGTAGCCACAAAACTCAAGGCAGTGCTCAAAAAGAAGCCTCTGGGCATGGTGGCATGGATCTTTAATCCCTGCACTTGGGAGGGAAAAGATGGGTCTTTGTGAGTTCAAGGCCAGCCTGGTCTACATAGCAAGTTCCAAGTCAGCCGGGTATCTGTGGTAAGACCATGTAAAACAACCACAAAACTATGAGAAGGTACGCCCAGGGTCAAGAGGTTGCTGCGAGGCAATGCTTCCTTCTGACAACCTTCAACAACCGCCACTGTAATGGAGGGGTTGTAGACAGGGACCTGGCCTTTCTTCTTCTATACCTAAGGAGCTCTGAGTGCGGCAAACGGTGGCCATGAAATCTGTGCTTGAGATCTGGAGGTAGGTGGGTGCCAGACAGGCTCCTGACACACCAGTTGGGAGAAAGTTTGTTACCATAGCCCTTTGCCTTCTGCTTGGCAGGAAAAGTGGCTTAAACTCTGTGTTTTCTTTGCCCTCTTCAAGGTCCACATGTTTCCTGATCTCTGGCCTTTTTACTATCTGAGGGCAGTCACCTGCACATGGGTGTGGCTGACAGTCACATCCTGCTCATCTCCATGGCCGTGGATCATGGCTGTGGCTCACTGCGATGCCTGGAGCTCCTGCAAACTCTTGTCTTCATGTCACTTTCTGAAGATACCATCTGATTATGTTGGTTTTCTTACTTAGCAGGGATGGGGACCTTTGAAATAGAAGAGTTGGAGGGAGCCAACTAACTTACATTGTCAGCCAAAGTCTGGGGAAGTACCTTGGATTTCCATGGTTTCCTTTCAGACTTTTGTTGGGGGAAGGGGTAGTAGCCACATCTTTAAGGCTAAGGGCCAAAATATTTGCTCAACAGTAGTTTGTCCAGTATCTGCTTTCCTCCTGGACAAGGATATGGAAATGCGGGTGTTCCAGAGAAGAGTGGATCAGCAGAGTGGTCCACGTGTCTGGTCACATCCTGTAGGAAGCAAGTGTTATGTCACAAATGACACAATTATAAATCGTGATATGATGGAAGAGCTTACCCAAGAGTTAAAAAATCTAACTTTAAGGCCAATTCTGTCACTAATGTGCTCTGGGTCCTGCGTCTTCATTATCAAATTAATGAGGATCTCTAAAGTCTTATCATCTAGGGATTTTGGTTCTGTGTCTCCATGACAAGCTAGGGACAGCAGTTCCACTCTCCCTAGAGATCTATAGCTTGCCAGTCTCCACATGGCTTCTGAAAATGACCACCTCCCTTACACATAAGCCAAAAGCAATTTAGATCTCCAGTTTTTTGTGCTGTTCTGTTAAAAGAGGGGGAGGGTCATTTGCTTTCAGAAATTGTATTATAAGTCAGTGATGAAACTGAAAATCTATTTCCCATCAAACCATTCACCCATCCACCTATCTTCCTAGTGAGCAAGTGGAGATTATCTATCTATCTATCTATCTATCTATCTATCTATCTTCTATGTATCATATAGCTATCATTTTTCTATTTTTATACATTTTCTCATGCTAAAGTTTTTAGGCTGCTGTCATCTCAAATGAATTTTGTCACCTATTTGTGACCCTGTTAAATTAATACTCAAATTCTAGTAATGCCATTCATAAGATGATTGCCATAATTAAGCCAGATATTTCATATAAGGTTCTCAATATGATGCTGTATAGTAGTAAGTGGTCCGTAAATGTTATAGTGGCTATATGATTATCTAGGAAATAGTTTATATGCTTTCTTTCACATTCATTGCAACCACCAGACACCATCTCCCACCCTATCCCTCCCCCAACAGGGCTCACATGCACCCAGGGTGTCCTTGCTAATTTTTATGTCAACTTGACACAAGCTAGAGTCATCTGAAAGGAGGGAACCTCAATTGAGAAAATGCCTCTATAAGATCCAACTGTAGAGAATTTTCTTAATTGGTGATTGATAGGGGAAGGCACAGTCCATTATGAGTTGTACTATCCCTGAGTAGTGTCCTAGGTTTTATAAGAAAGCAGGCTGAGCAAGCCGTGAGTAGCACGTCTCTATGGCCTCTGCATCAGCTCCTGCCTCTAGGTTCCAGTCCTGCTTGGGGTCCTGTCCGGATGTCCTTTGGTTATGAATAGTGATGTGAAAGTGTAAGCCAAATAAATTCTTTCCTTCTCAACTTGCTTTTTGTCATGGTGTTTCATCAGAGCAATAGAAACTCTAACTAAGACACAGGGGAACACTGCTAGATACACACACACACACACACACACACACACACACTTTTGTTCACTAGTGAACACAGCACTTCCAAAATTGAATGGTTTGTGAAATATAGCGTTGTGAGGTACTTTTTTGTTGTTTTCCTTAACTGTACACCCTAGCGTCCAGAGCTTTGATCCTTATCATTATCAGCATTTAAGTGACTTCAGATTTTCTTGTGTAACTGTTTCGGGGGATAGCTTCCCATCTGGCTGAGCCATCGGCATGTACATGCTGCGGCTACAGGCACAAGACAGCATTAGCCATTTGTACTCCCGTGAGCAAATCACGAGTTGTCTGTTTCTCTGTGGCTTCTTCAGACTGAATAGTTTCGATGTTTTTAAATCCGTTCATCTCGTAAGGAAAATAAAATATTTTATTGTGATTTAGTATTTTCTAGTTATTCTTGCTTCCGAACAGGCTTTTTACAAAATTGAACTGTGCTGTTTAACCCCACCGACCCCTACCACCTCACAGTACAGGTATTTTTCTGTCACTGTGAACAAGTGTGAAGAATGGATCACGCACATCCAGCTGGTAATGTACTCACCATACAGAGTCCTCTCTTCTCAAGCGGGTGTCACGGAACTGGACCAAAGAGGCCATATCTACCTTTGTCTTTTTTTTTTTCTCTTGTGTTCCTTCAGGTATTGATCTCAGCAATCCAAAATTCAAAATAAGAACTATTTAAGTAATGCTATTTTATAATCAAGCCAATAACTACACTGGTAAAAACAAATCAAATAAAATCTAAATGTTCCTATCTTAGCAAATTACCTGGAAGATTTCAAATCAAAACTCCCTGCTAGTAGGGACATGAATGAAGACCCTCGATCTGGCATGCTGCGAGTCTCCAGGGAAAGCAATCTGCTAAAAACATATTAAAACCGAGAGTAAGCAATGGGACCTGGAATTTCACTCCTTGGAATCTGACATAGCACATGTATGAAGTCAGAAGTCTATCTTCAGCGTCAACATCAATCTCTTGGGATCCCGTTAAAATGCGTATTCTAATTTAGTAAGATGGAATGAAATATAAGATTATCGATGCATATTGTAACAACCTCCTGGGTGATATCCATGCAGGGCTTCATGGACCACACTTGTGTAGCAAGAAAAATAACTGTAATATTTTCCATTAGCATATTAAAATAAAAACCAGAAACAAAGAGTAAATACTTATAATCTTGATGAAATTATTCGTCACACCATTGATCATTACACAGGAACTTGTTGACTAATAAATGCAATTCAAAAACTGAATAATAATAATAATGACACTGCAATTATTTCAAAGGAATGTCATATGAGTGTAGGGTTGCATTATTATAGAGAAATTGACTGGATCAGCCTTTTAGCCACATGGGAAAGGGTGGAACCTGGTGATTTACTTCTCTGTTGACCTGTCTATTGGTGTTGTCACTTTGGGCAGCCATAGTGTTGAAGTATCAAAGGTGTAGCTTCCCTTTGTTTCCAGAGACACAACCTCACAGCAGGCTTTCTGTTCATCTGGTTCATACAACCTTTCTTCCCCCTCTTCTGAGCCGTTCCCATCTCAGGTTCAGGAGGTAAATTCCGATGCATCTTTTGGAGCTGGACACCCCACAATCTGTTGTTCTCTGCAGTTTGAACAGTTGTGGTTTTCTGCAGTGATCTCCACCTGCTGCAAAAAAACAGCTTCTATGAAGAGGGATGAGAGCCACCGTTTTCAGTGGATATAAGTACTTAGAATGCAGTTAGGAATTAAGCTGGTTGAGGAAAGCGGTAGTTGGAGGTTCTTCTCTAAGACCCACAACCTCACTAGCCTCTGGTAGTTGGGCAGGCTTCCAGTCCCAAGCATTATTTGTCTGTTGTAAGTTAACTCCAAATAGACATCTATTGGTTACCATCAGGATATGTCACTACTGCACCTTTAGCGATGTTTCCATGCTGATCGTCTTGTGGTTCATAGATATCCCATCTAGGTGGGACTATTGGTTGGTTCCCTCTCTTAGCAGCTTGCATAGGAAATTCTAGGACAATAAAAGCTCCTGAAGAAGGAGGTGTTCAGGTGTCCAGCTCAAACCCTGCGGCTCCTGTGTCTGAAGTACATGGTGTCTTCAGTAGTAGGGACTTACCGTCTACCTCTGAGAGTCAGCTAATGACAATAGCAATAACCTGTATTGATTTGGGAGTCTCCTGGACTTAGCTGACCAACAATTCAAACAGGGATTTCTCATGCTTGGTACTGTAGTTTTCGATAGATAGTCTATAGTTGTTAGGGTATCCACTGTCAACCAAGTGGCATAACTTCATTTAATATATGTATATATGCATATATATAAATATTGTTTATAATTTTAGGTAAATTTATAATTTTTAGGTAAAAAACAACCCAATTCCTTATGGCTTGTTTACACATCCTTAATGTTATTTTTTCCTCCTCCTTACCTGTCCTTCTGTATTAACCTACCTCCCTTTCCCCAATTAAATCCACCCTCCCCATGTTCCCACCTCCCCCTTCATATCTTCTGTACCCTGCTATTCCTCTCTGGCACTCTCCTTTCATAGCCCCTTTCTACTTTCCAGGTTTGTGTACATATCCAGGTTACATACTCACATCTGAAGATTTGGAGCTAGGAACCACTGATGAAAGAGACCATGCAGCATTTGTCTTTCCGGGTCTGGACTGCCTAACTCTATATAACAGTTTCTAATTCCACCCATCTACCTGTAAATTTCATTTTTCTCCAAAGCTGAATGGTGTGTCGCTGTGTATGTGTACCACACTTGGTTACCCACTCACTGATTGAAAAACACATAGGCTGTTTCCTCTTCTAAGCTATTGTGGATAGATCTGGAGTAAGTACAACTTATCAAGCTTCTTCAGAGCAGAGCGCCGAGTCCTTTGGGCGTATGCCAAAAAATGGGTATTTACGGTAGATTTACGTTTAGCTTTTAGAGACTTTTCTACCCAGACTTCCAGGGTGGCTATACCAGTTTGCAATGCTCTTCTTAGGCTTTTGAATTTCTTTCTTCAAAAAACAAAGATTGTAATGGCCACCTTACCAGGACGTTGCCCTGATTTTTGCTATGGTTTCTAGTGTTCAATAGAATCTAAAGGATAGGGGCTGGAGAGATGGCTCAGCGGTTAAGAGCACTGACTGCTCTTCCAAAGGTCCTGAGTTCAAATCCCAGCAACCACATGGTGGCTCACAACCATCCATAATGAGATCTGACTCCCTCTTCTGGTGTGTCTGAAGACAGCTACAGTGTACTTAGATATAATAATAAATAAATCCTTAAAAAAAAAAGAATCTAAAGGATATTTGATGGTTCTTGCTCACCAGGATAAAGGGGCCTTGGCTATTCTAAGATGTCTCTCCTTCTCATCCTCCAGGGAACTGCCTCAGGTTTTCCTTCAGAACCTATCCTTCATCATTACTGAAAAGTAGAAGAGTCACCAACCGGCTCCCACATAAGACACCCGCATTTGTCTGTACCCCTCCCCCTTTTTTCTTGTCTATTTTATAATCACCATATCTTCTCGGCTTGGAGTCCATTGTCTCCCTGGTCCTGAAACTCCTATACTAGCCAGCATCCTTCCTTGTATCAGGGCTCTCTCGGTTTCATTCATAACCTTCAGTCCTTGACATGCCTCAGGCTTGTCTTATGCTAATAGCATGGCTGTACATTTTATGCTTTTATTACTTATATCATATAAACATATTTCCAAGTGAACTACTAAACCTGTATCTTACAAAAAATGTTTTCAAAGACCATCACAGAGTTAAGAGGTTTCTTTTGAGCAGCCATATGATATGATAGGAAGATATGATGCAATTGATTCAATTCTTCCCTAAAAGCTATTTGGGTTGTCTAGAATTTTTTGACAAATTCTTCAATGAGCGTGTTTGTAATAAAAGCCATGTATCTGGTGGTTTTTGTTTCTTTGGGCTAAAAGTTTAGGTGTGTTAGGTTTTTAGAAATCTATGTCGATTTAAATTTTAATAAACAAAGACATGTTTTGGTAAGTTCTGAAAACTTTCAGCAATTCATTTCTAATAACAATGTATCAGGGCTCTCCTCCCCACCCTGCCCTTGTCTGTATTAAATGTTATCAATAATTTAATCTTTAACCCAGTCTATTGAAGAATTGTTTCATCTTTATTTCTGTTTTCTGAGCCCAAGTGAAGGTTGGGACAAGGTAATATCTCAAACTATCTATCTGTGCTTCCCGTGGGCTCTGACTAGCAATCTGGTAGCTCTTTCCCTTCATCCCACTGCAGACCACACTCATCCCAGGCAGAACCACAGCCTCAAGCCTCAGTGTGAAGACAAGGGAGCCTCCAACGCATTATTTTGCTTCCCTGGAGAGTAGATAAGATGGTGGGTAGAAGAAAAAGCTGTGAATTGGGGGGTCAAGGATCCAGTATGAGGAGCAGACACAGTTCCAGGAAGACTGGACCACCAAGTGGGAGGGAGAAACACCTCCCACCAAGAAAACCAGGAAACAGAACCACAGGAAATCCTTTCTGGAGAAGCTTTGAAGCCTGCATGCTCAGGCTCTGCCCTCCCCTCCCCAGCCACGGGCAAATTTCCATCCACAATCTGGATCTCTAAGAGCCCCAGAACTGGGCAAACAACTTCTGTATCTTACAAGATGATGAGGATGAGAACTAGGGTGTGCTACCACTCTGGCTCAGTTCCCTTTTCAAGATGAAATGAAGCAGGAAAGTCAGGAGTTTCCCCCAAAGCCCATCGGCACCATGGATATCACCACAATGGCTTTTTTGACATATCCGTACCTTCCAGTTCTGATATACTTCCCATGTCTCAACTGAACTGTTCTTATGCCATTCATAAGCATTCTTTATCTGTTACATATTATATACTATTAAATCTGCAGTCAAATGCATCACAAATATATTTCTCTTGCTTATTCATAGGATTTCTGATCACCCTATTGTGCTGTGTCAGCAGAGGTTTTGAAATTTTATGCCATTAAATCCAAGTTTTTCATTAATGTCTTCTGGAGTTTCAGCCTCTCTTAAGAGAGTGTACATAAATGTTCCTCTAGATGAGTTTTTATTAGCGTAAAGAGGCTATAAAGACTCCACTTTCATACATGTAGCTATTTAATCCTTCTGGAAGTTGTTATTCTTGTAATTAGTATATAAGTCGAATACCAAGCTACCTTTATTGTCTAAGTTCAGTTCTTGTCTCTGACTCTTATGGGCTGTTTAACTCTAGATCAGTTACTAAACCTTGCTGTGTCCAGTATTTGCATCTATTAGTAAGAATGATAATGATATCTATCTCAAGAGGTTGTGGTGGGAAGCAAGGGCTTGTCAATGATTGTGTGTGTGTGTGTGTGTGTGTGTGTGCGCGCGCGCGCGCGCGCGCGCGTGCACACACACATATGTATGCACATGCCTGTGAATCCCATGATGTGTTTGTGGACCTGAGAGGACAAATTTCAGAAACAAGTTCTCTCATCCTGCCATGTAAGTTCCAAGGATCTAACTTGTCAGGGTTAGTGGCAAGAGTATTTATGCACCTAGCTTTTCTGTCAACAACTGATTTTAGCATTTATCTTATATGCTTTAAAACCATCTGACCTTACAATATTCATCTATACAAACTTGAAATTACCTGAACATAATTTTAATAAGGCGTGGAACTGAGCCACCAGCTCTATCCTGTCCAGAAGAAAGCAAGTCTCATCAAGTGCCAAAACCAGAGAGAGAATGTAGTGTCATCTTGCCCAACACCCATAACTTTTACCACACGGATGCTGAATTAGAAAGCCTCTGGGAGTAGCTATTCACTCATCCATCGGTCCATCTGAGCGAGTCCTACGGTGTTACTGTGCACTGCCTCATTGCGTTAACAGACATCTCATTGCTTATACTGTGAGTGCCTCCACCAAGGCACAGCAAGTCACTCTGCAGTCACTGCTGGGCCAGATCGTCCCTAATGTGAAGCTAGCCTCTCTCCACTTGTTACCTTGGGGGCACAGCTCAAAGATTCTCCTGTGCTTACTTTGAACTGTCTTTAGCCCGTACACTTTCTAGGATAAAATAGTTTATCTGGATTTGCAAAATCATTTCCTGTCGTTCTGAGATCAAGCACCATCTTGACAAGTAAACATGTACTCTTCTGTCCGCCTGAGCAACTTAGAGGGCACCAATTCAGGTTTCCCTTCCGATGGTGGCCAGGAAGAGGCCCAATAAATATTTCAAACATAAAAGGATTGTTCTAACAAAGGGGGTTTTAAAATCCCCCTGGGTTATCTGAACAGCTTTCCGTTCCATTTTGGTTTTACCTCTACCCTTCTCAAACGGGAAAAGGCCTTTTCTTTTTTTTCCCCCCAAAACAAAACACAAATTTACACAGATGTGGGCTGAGATTTGAAAAGAAAATGAGGGACAACAGGAACAGTGGCAAGCAAAAGGAGACCTTGTAAACAAAGACACAGATATTAAGTGGGAGAGATATACTGCCCTAAGAAACCAATCTGAGGTCCAGGCCAGCCTGGGTAATCCCTGTGGAGGACTCCGGTCCTGATAGCAAGCAATTCTTGCCTCAATGACAACCCCATGTAGCTGTGTTATAAACACAATCCTATCAGAGCACGCATTACACACACCTTACTATGACAAGGCAAATGGTGTCTGGCATCCTAGATAAGCTTTATGGAGAGCGAAGAGGAGGAGACAAAAGAAGTAGGTGAGAGACCCAGAAAAAACACTTCCCTGAATCCTTTGATGTCGCCAGAGTGATCAGCGATGAAAGAAACGGCCTTCTTGGGCCTCTTTGCAGAGATTGGAACAGAAGGTGAGCTATCAAAGATACCCCTTGGAGGAGGTAGATGCCGTAAGTCACAGGCAGAGTGAAGGCAATGGGCATTTTTAATGCACATTTCCAACGTGCAACGGAGTGAATGTATACTTTTATACCACACACTGTGACATTTCAATACATATACACAATATATGACAATTGGAGGAGGGTGGCTAGCCTATCGACCACCTGGAACATTTTTATGTGTTTGAGAACATTCAAAATTCTCTCTATGAGCTGTTTTGAAATAGTTAATTGCTGTCAACCGTAGCTATCCTGCTGCGCTGCAGATCATGAGAAGTTATTACCCAAACTGTTTTAGGAATCAGCTGCGTGGGCTGTGCATATGTGGCAAGGTTTCTGTATCCAGCTTCATCCAGAGTCTCCAGTCATTTACAGTGAGTGTCGCACTGAAGTACTTCCACAAGACTTTCCTCTGACTATCAAAGAAAACACTTGGTAATCCCATTGGGAACTTGTTAGGGAACTTGAGCAGGCCAAAGGGTATTTATAAGAAGTTCAGATTTACAAACCATACAGCTTCACAATGGAGTGAGTATTCAGGTAATTCAGGGATAATGGCATTTGGCCCAAATGCAACAAAGGCATTAGTGGAATTGATAGACTCAGGAGTGTATGGTTTGTTTGGGTTTTTTTTTTTTTTTTTTTTTTTTTTTTTTTTTTTTTTTTTGGTTTTTTGGTTTTTTGGTTTTTTAGAGACAGGGTTTCTCTGTATAGCCCTGGCTGTCCTGGAACTCACTCTGTAGACCAGGCTGGCCTGGAACTCAGAAATTCGCCTGCCTCTGCCTCCCAGAGTGCTGGGATTACAGGTGTGCGCCACCACCGCCCGGCAGAAATGTATGTTATAAGAGACTTTGGAATCTGTTTGGTGACTGGTACTTGTTGAAGTTTACAACAACGTGCATATAACCTCATCCTCACAGCCTGGTCATTCTAGTCTGGAAGAATGCACAAGGATAAGTTCAGGTGCTTTGGGAAGTAATTGATCATACTTTTAAAGCTACACAGAGACCAGGCGTGCAATTGGACTTCCTGTGATTTTGTTAATAACATTCTAACAATGTAAAACTCAGGCTAGATGGTCAGTCTGTTTCACCTGTAGATTACTCTAGCTAAAGTACAAGCCTTTTTTCCTAAAAACAACATTAATGTTATTTCTTTCTCCAAGGCTTGTGATGTCATTGTTTCCATAGGAATTTTTATCTCTCTCTAGCATCCTTAAGTGCAGTCAATATTTTTAATTGTGTTCAACTACTTGAAAACGACCTGACCTGGGAAGAACTGAGCAATAAAATCATATTTTCCCCTGCTGAGTAAAATTCATGTTGCATTTCAAAGTGGTTAGTTGTACTTCTAAGTAATAATAAATCAAGAGTGGAAAAGTGCATTAGAAACAAAGCCAATTTGTCCTTAAGACAGATGTATTCTCCCACTCAAGTACTAAGCGGTCCAGTCCTGCTCAGCTTCCAAAATCAGATGAGATGGGGGTGTTCAGGGACAGATGTGCTCTCTACAGTTAAAAAAGAAAGGAAAGGAAGGTTGGCAGGCAATCGTGAGGAAAATGTAGTGCGAGACTGAAGATGTGTCTGAACTATATCCGCCAACCTCCCAACGCCATTCATTGATAAGATGCTGGGGGCTGTTCCTGGTACTCAGAGCAGCTGTCCACACTGATGACGTCATAGAGGCAGGGCACCCGTCCAATATATATCTACCGAATGAAGCTAGCTGTTTAGTCAGCTCCTCACTGACTAAATCATGAGATAAATTAGACAACAGGTCTAATTAAGCTTGGCGTGCACTTAGAGTTAAATTTACTCCATTTTCGATCATTTATAATGAACTTTTTCCTCTTAGGGAAAATGGAGAGGTGGCTTACAGAGGAAGAAACCGGGTCTCACCGAGGTGACAAGGCCACACACCTAAGGTCAAACCTGCTTTCTGGCATTACCGCTGATTCTGGTGGACTTAAAAAGAACTCTTAGATCCCATGCCTTGTCTGGGTGACAGGGAAGCACCTCAGTGGGGTGTATGAATACAGGAACAAATTTCAAATAATGGCTGCCACAAGGGTGAGTGTTTGAGTCCCCTGTCCATTTCCGGTTAGAAAGCATCTCCTGGAATCACTTACTTACCGTGGGCAGCAACTTGCCTCTCACCTTTCAGTGAATAAAAATCTCACTTCCATTAGCTCCATTTCTCCAAGGGGCAGGCAATCTAGAGCTTAGAGCTGAGAGTAGGGAACTGTGTTTGCTGCATGCCCAGGGGCATTAAGGCAGTCTCCTTCCCCAAGTAGGCGGGACTTCAGGCTGCTGTGTGACCTGAGGGCTTTGAAGGCTCCCCAACTCTCTGTCTCTTATACCTTTCCCTATGGTTCCTAGGTGGATGTTTACAACTCTTTAGATTGTGAGTTCAGAGGTACGTAAAGTCTTCCAGCACAGGGTCTATTCAAATTTGCTTGCAATTACAGAACTCAAATGTTTCATAATCTCTATGACTATGCTAGAAAATCACAGAAACAAATGTCTACTGCATTGTATACTATCTCATTGAATGAGTCTTCCCATCACTCAGAAGAGTATCTCAGGCCTCCTTTCTACAGGCCGTGAGAAGAAGACAGAGGCCCTGGATACATGGACCACGGGAAGAGAGCAGGATTTGATGATAAGATTGTCGTCCTTGAATATGACTGGATATTGTCTTTCTGAGCAGATGTTCTGGGAAAACACAAATGCAGCATCTTAGATCCTATCTTTCAGTTCTGTCTGTAGGATTCCCAGTATTTACCATGGCCGCTTGGTGACAGCATTAAGAGTAATCGATATCATATAATTTAACCTCAAAATCTACCCTTCCCCAACCTACTCTTTAGTCATAGAAACTGCAATCCCAACCACTAAGCTCCTAGCATAAGACCGTGATGTCATTGTATACGTGGCAAAGCCAATTCACAAAGCCAGGTCAACCTGACACCAGAGCCTGCGCTTTCAACACGTCTGATGCCGCTAAAAGTGAACTAAATTCGATCTGAGCACGGCTCGATCATCAGCCACCTGGCACAGTCATCGATGTTGCTAAGAGTTGGAGGCTACAAACCGATCCTTCAGGGATCAACGCCTCTCTTTGAAGCACAGAGAATCTAGTGGCATAGCCATAGTCCCTGCACTGTGCATGTGTGCAGGTGGTGGAGCAGAGGCATTACGAATTCTTTAAGCATCCTCTCCACCCAACTGACCCCAGCCTAGATTCCATTTTAGAGATGGTTTCGCCAACCATTGAACATAGTTTTCTTGCAGTAAAGCCAGACGTGTAGGGTTAAGGGATTCCCCCTTGCAATGCTTTCTTGGCATTTAGGCCAATTTTACGATCTCTTGCCTAAGGTTTGGCTCCTGATAAGAGGAGTTAACACTAGCCCTGGTATCTCGGGAAAACAATCCTTCTAGCAGCTGGCTAACCCACCTTCTTTTTGCCATCTCTGCTCTCAGTTCCTCTCCTCTCCAGATTACTACCACACCTCTTTTATGTCCTTTCTTTATCTCCCTCAAGACCTAGGGGTGCCCTGGGGGTTCCCTGGCAAATGAGTACACTCTACTAATCAGTGTGATGCCTGGGGTTAGGGGGAGGGAAGGAGAAACGTAAGTTTCTCCATTCAGATGTGACAGAGCTCCAGATAGGGCCTGGGACACCGGAGTCAAGACCAAAGACAGAGAAAGGACACCTAGTCTCTGCAAACAGAGATAGGGCTGAGGGTGACGAGGTGAGACAGACTGGGGATTTGCACATGAACACTAGCTATCTGAGTGACATGTGGCTGTCAGAAACACATTTGGGAGGGAGAGAAAGAAAAATGTGATTTCTCATCCTGACATATTGTGGAGACCAGCCAATAACAGGGAGACAATAGCATCCGTGAGACGTTGTTGTTGTTGCTGGTGCTGGTGCTGGTGGTTTTCTGATACCATGAAAATTAATGGAAGATAATAACATTTTATTTCTCTGGGTTATACATTTACATGTTGATGGATTCATTTAACTAACCGTTGAATATTTATATTTCAACTTATTTGAGGTTTAAAAAAAAAAAGCTAAAATGTGTTTAAACCAAAAAGGAAAGAGAAAGGGGAAAAAGAAAAGAAGAGATAAAGAGATTACTTGCTCAGTTAACAGGAATGGCTAGTGTCAGAGGAATTAACAGCCATCTCTTGGCTCTTTTCTCTTTTATGCTTTGTTCTCCTGGCGGGGTTTCCTCCCTACTTGACCAGGATTCCACACCAACTCTAGATAAGAAAGGACCCCCCCCCCCTTTTCAAGAATCCAAGCAAAAGCCTGGCGGTGGTGGCACACACCTGTAATCCCAGCACTCTTGGAGGCAGAGGCAGGCGGATTTCTGAGTTCAAGGCCAGCCTGGTCTACAAAAGTGAGTTCCAGGACAGCCAGGGCTATACAGAGAAACCCTGTCTCAAAAAAAAAAAAAAAAAAAAAAAAAAAAAAAAAAAAATCCAAGAATTCAAGCAAGATCCTCGGGTTTGTCTTTTCGATATGGTGTTGGTCAAGGTCCCAGCCCAGAGTAGCTATTGTGGCTAGAGGATTATGGGTATTCCCTGATCAGACCTGAGATTCCAGTACAGCTGAGAGGCACCAATCACCACATTCAAACCACTAAAACAGCATCAGGGAGATGGGATTCTTTGGAGAAAGAGCTGGAACTCACATGGAGAAGGGAAGCGAGCCGGCCAAACCACAGAAAGTCATGAACTTTCTTCTCTCGGATCTTGGAGAGAAGCCTTCATTAATCCATCTTTTTATTCGCTCTCCCCTTTCCCCCCTTTTTTTAGTATTAAGTTTTCTTAGCTTCTGCATCCAAACCACAGGGAAAAAACCCAGAAAGGTAAGAATTATTATTTTCTTTGAATGATAGCACCAAGTGCAATCAAACAGGAGTCGTTTTATCAACAAAACACCCTTCCCCTACTCCCATCCTTATCCCCACCCACATCCTTTAAATGAGATGTCCCAGCTAGTTATAAAGACTCTGTAGTTGCCTCCATCTCTGGGTGGTAGTAAACATCACACATGTGAATTCTGAGGCTGCTCTACTGGCCTGGAGCCAAGTCTCAATTATTAAAAGACACAGAGTATGAGGAACTGAGGATCGCCAGTAAAGCCCGGCTTTAGCCAAAGGTCCAGCTCCTTCCTAGATAAACATGGGTCCAGCTGTTGTAGACAGCTGCACTGACTGATCTGACATCCACATCTGGTGATATTGCCCCCTCGCATACCTAGACAGAGCTGTGGGTCACATGATCCTCAACACACTTCATAAGCTTTAGTCAGTTCACATATATTTACTCCCAAACACCAAAGGTAAGCATTTTATCATGGGGGTGGGGGAAGAGTCAATAGACCAAAGCACTCAAGGAACCACCATTGAAAAGTGTATCTCAGGTTGCTGCCTGAGACTGAATTCCTTCTTGCCCTACCCCATCTCCCAGTTAGCCAAAACCCCCAAGTGTCTTCCCTACCAAAACATAAAATGGCGTCTTCCTCAATGTATCCACTGTATGATTTGTTGCTACAGCAAAGCAAGGGAGAAAAGCAATTGAAGAAGAGAGGGCTCCTTTTGATCGATGAATCCAGGATGCTGTGCATCATTAGGGAGTCAAGGTAACAGGAACTAGGGCAGCTAGCTGGTCACATCACATCCACAAGCAAATCAGTGAATACTACTGCTCAGCCCACAATCTCTGTTAATTTAGCCGAGAGCCCTAGTTCAGAGAGCAGCGTCACCGTCACCCACAATCAAGGTGGATCTCTCCACTCCAATTGATCTAATTTTCTAGGGACAAGCAGATAGACTTGTCCCCTAGTTGGCTCTCAATCAAGTCAGGATGACAATCAAATTAATTGTCACACTCATCTGTCCTTAATCATTCTGGTTTCTGTAATCATAAACAATGGCCAGAGTAAGACTGGGCATGAGAGATGGGAAAGGTTAAAGGTCAACTGAGTGGAACAAACCAAGGTGTCCTCAAAGAACAGGGAGGGGAAGAAAGAGGCAGCTTCTCAATGGAGGCCAGTATCAAAGGGTCCCCACTCGGTAGTCAGCTTTCGGTGTTAGAAATTATTTTAAATAAACATAATTATAATAGCCTCCTTTCCCCTTCCTGTGTCTGCTCCCTCTGACCTCTCTCATATCTCCACAACTCCCTTTCAAACTCATGGCCTTTTCCCTTTGATTATTATAGTGACATATACTTATATGTAAGTATGAATAAATAAATAAATAAATAAATAAATAAATAAATAAATAAATAATACATTTATTTAGTGTTGTTTATGTGTGGGATTTCAGGTAAGACCACTTGGATAACCAACTAGAGGGCTCATCCCTGGGGAAGATTCTTTTTCTCTGAACTTCATTTTATCCTAGAATCTCCTCAACACAGTCATGCCAACTTCCTATTTTTTCCCCTCTAGAAACTAGAGCCCCATTGTTAGTTACAAGTTGTCCTGCAGATAGCACATCGTACCCAGTTTGATCACAGATGGCCTGTCCCATCTTGCAGTGGTCTGTGCTACTGGCTCTGTCACCAGCGAACAAACATTCCTGGTGGGACCTATAACCTGATAGAACAAAAGCATCGACTTCATGACCAGACAGCAAAGCAGCAAAAGGAGAAGAGAGAAGGGTCCCACAATCCTTGCCAAGTGCACACACCTTTAAATCCATAACTCTGCCACTAAACCTCACTTCTTAAGCATTCATTGCCGCCCAGTAATCCCAGCTGTGGCCAAGTATTCAACAGATGGGCTTTTGGCAAATAAACCCATAGCACCATAAGAGTTAAATACGTAGCTAAACATGTCCTCTCCTAGCAGATGTATCAAAAGCCCTTAACCGAAATTTCAAATATATCTATCTACCTACTTCTGGAAAAATCAATTTTCTTCATGAAAAGCCCAAGCAAATGAAGATGCATACACGGAACCCATTTTGGCACTGAGATGGTGAAGAGGAGAAAAACTAGAATCTCTAACTAGCCTGCACCTGCTCGCAATTGGAGGCTAAGAGCAAGATACCAGTAATGAGTGCAGCTGGGGTTTGTGGGTAATGGAGTCATCTTACCTGACTCAGGATCCTGCCAGAGCCCTGCTGTGTGCAAATCACCTGCAGAGGCTCCACCTTTGTGAGGTAAGAAGGCTAAAAGAGTCCATAAGTCACGGTGACTATTAGTGTTAACACTTAGGATATGCCAAGAGATGTACATAATCAACATCACTCAATGTCAACTATCTTACTAACTTGTTTTATGTTTGCTTCTCTGGAAGTGTGATTTACATATTCAACCAGCCCTACATTGCTGACCTCTTATGAATCTTGCTAATTGTACAGAACTGTAAAACTCTCAATGCAATCAAGACATTTCTTGGTCATCTCAAAGAACTTCCACAAGGCACCCTCTCCTTCAGCCTCAAGGAGTCCCGAGCTGCATGTGGTTAGGCTCTTATAGAAAACCTCTGAGGTGGAATCAAAGCACTTACACCTGCAGTCAATCGTGAGTTTCTGACTCACTCACAGGGGCGACAGTGTGTGGCTGTGCATTTTCACTTGCTCTGCTGAGCAGCGGGTGTGTCAGGACACAGATGCAATGCAATCTACTCTTCCACCCACCGACTGATAGATGTTTCTGAGGTTTCCATCATTTTCAGCCTACGAGTTTTACACACAAGAGCTTGGATGTTTCCATTTCTCTACAGGTAAGACTTGTGAATCATGGGTTGAATGTGTTTGACTTTTATCCTGAGCTATCCAGGAGCTGTCGATGGCTTCTGTAATTATGTTGTCATTTTACATTTCTGTATGTCACGTTATAACTAGTTTAGAAAGGAAGTATTCTGGGTGTCGACTTGAAAACTATGCCCCCAACCTCCCAAAAAATGCAATGCCGGTGCATTTCACTGAAGAGTAGGCATAAATATAATTCTTCAGTTAAGTAGGAGGCATACCCACTTTTTTTATATATATATTTATTTACTTTTTAACAGCAGTTGCTTCCAGAGCACATTGTAAGAGAACAAAGGAGACATCTTTCCTATTTGTCAAAATAGTAGAGTTGTAACCTTTTTCTTTCATCTTTAAAGATATTCTTTCAAGTAAATCAAACCATTAGCTTCACTTGAAGATGACACTCAGTTGGACAGAGACTCCCTCCTTCCCCAGAGATCCCTGCACTGCAGATGCTAAGGTTGGAAGATCTGGGAAGATCTTGGGGAGATAATAACCCATCTGGGGACTGCCACACCTCACAGAGGCCAGGAGAAACAAGGCTTTGCTGGTGCTAGGGCTGCTAGCATCTGCTAAGGCAAGCGTCATTGCACGCAACACCCCATGCAGCCACTGTGATAACTGATTGTTTTCCACACTTAGGCTAAAAAGACAGAAGGGCAGCTTTCTGCTTTGTCTTTCTAGGGTTTTTGGTTTTTGGTTTTGTTTTGGTTTGGTTTTTGGTGTTTGTTTGCTTGTTCTTTTGTTCTTTTTAATTAATTTATTTATTTTATGCATATGAGTAACTGTAGCTGTCTCCAGACACACCAGAAGAGGGGAATCAGATTCCATTACAGATGGTTGTGAGCCACCATGTGGTTGCTGGGAACTGAACTCAAGACCTCTGGAAGAGCAGTCGTTGCTCTAAACCACTGAGCCATCTCTCCAGCCCTCTTTGGTTCTTTTTTGATTTACAAATTATAATCACTTATTTACAAAGCATGAAAATCATCCTGAATTACTAAATCCTGCTTAGGAATTCATGCTTAGGAATCCACAGTCTTTCTAAACACTAGCAAACACTTTAAGGAATCCAAAGACATCCAACAGGGGAAAAGCCCATCAGTGTCTGCTGGTAGTTCTACTAATATTTTAAGCTTTCCCAAACCTTTAGAATGGACATCAAACAAAGGCAGCCCCTCTCGACTGTTCCTGATACTGAGCATGTCTTCAAAGCTTCCGGCCAAGGACCATGATTTGCCGATTACCAACTTGATGGTCTCTAGGTCCACTCTGATCTTCCCAAGAAATCTTTTACTGTCAGCAAGCAGACATAGTAAATAATGCGCTTGCCTGAACCTACTTGTGAATTCTCTCTAACTGACTCCCAGCCCCCTGCCCAGCCTCTGAGGCCGGTGGTGTCTTTCAGCCCAGCATGTCTGGTCCCTTAGCCACTGCTTCAGAACCGCTCTTCCAGGAAAAGCCTATTGTTCCTGCACTTCCGGATCACTTACTTCCTGTCTTTTTTTTCTGCAGGGAAAGAAGAAAGGCCATTCAAAAATCCCAGAAGCCGCTGATGCAGTCCACAATTGTAGTTTATTATAATTACGTACTTGATTCGGGATGGGGGTGAACACGGGGACTTACCTAACCTTGTAGATGGTGTCTTTGCATGCCAGACAGTTTCCACCTGGGTCTCAACACAAATGCTGTTCCCATCTCAGTGGCTCACTAGATGGGGAAGATGATGCTCTTGCTCCAAGGAGGCTGAATGTCTTGGCAGGCCAGGGAGGAGGGGCAAGCACTTGAATAGGTGGAAATGTCTCCTCTCCTCAGCACTGCTGTCCTTCCCCTGATTCCCACCAAAATAAGAACTGGGTCAGACACGACAAGCCTTGCTACCCAGGAGGACTGAGTCACAGATGGGAGAGATAACAGGCAGGATGGAACTTTTCTAAGTTTTCTAACTAGAACCTGAGTTTGAGTCTTGGAAAGGGCAGATACACACATACACACACACACACGCACTCACATGCGTATTCTCTACAGTCTTTGTGGGGGAACTGGGCCCAGGGCCTTGTCGATAGCCAGGTAAATGCTCTACCACTAAGTTACACCCTCCCCACCCCCCGCATGCTTTCCCGCATGTTACACATTGATACACGCATCTGTACTGAAGAACTTTTTCAAGTTCACACAGCTATTAAAATAACTGAAGCACAGTTGACTTGGGCCTACCCGACAACAAAGGCAGGCCCCCTCACTAGTTCTGCATCTTCTGGTGAGTTACCTAGCTGTTTAGATTTTAGTAGATTAATGTGTTCAAACAGGAATAATAAAATCCAGAGACTTTGTTTCCACAGAGCCTTAAGAATTAAATTAGAGTACATGTGTCTTCTCCACACACAGAAGTTCCTTTTTTTTTCCTCTGTAGTTTAGTTTTTGGTTTGTCTAAGTAAAATATTGTGATGATGTAATGAGGGACATGAAAGTGCTTTGGAAACCATCACTTGCTATATAAAATTAACCATGCTGTTTTGAGAAATTATTTTAACAGAAGCATATGACTCAGTAGTAAAAACTTAATCTTAAAGATGCCAATGATACTGTTTATTAATACATAATATTTGGAAATGAGTTGGCTCATCACTGTGGTGGGCATGTGAACTGTCACATCTTTTTACAACATAAATAAATAAATAAAGTTGACATGTGTCAAAACTAAGCCTGTGCAGATTCTTGAACCAGTTCTTTCCAGTATGTGAGTGTGGAAAAAAAATGAAAGTTTTATATCATCATCTATAAAGGAAATGAGAAATGAAACTAAAATAACTCAGAGATTATCAGAAAGGGCTGATTATATACAGGGGGTAATATAACAGAATATTATAAATCGTTATTGTTAAAGTCTCTTTAGGTAGCAATATGTAATGATTTCCAAAGGCATTGCCAGGCGGAAAGGAAAGATGCAGACAATATTTATGTTGTTATGCCACACTTCTGCCCATATACAAATGTGCTATGATCCCATTTATTTTAATAGACCAGCACTGTCCAGTTGAAATACAATCTTGCAAATGGAAGCCACACAGGCAACTTAAAATCTTCTAGTAACATTTTAAAAAATAAAAAGAAATATAAAATGTAGTTTATGAAACCCCAAATATTATAGGCATGCAATCAATATGAAATATTTATAAAAGGGATTATCTTATTTCTTAAGATTTGGTTTGGTTTGGTTTTTGGCTCTGGTGTGTTTTTCACACTTGTATAGCACAGGTCAATCCGGGCTGGTCACATTCCCAGAGTTGAGTGTGTTGTGCCGGAAGCGCATGTGTGAGCTGCTCCCTAACTGAACATCACATAGGGTGGCAGCAGTGCCCTGCGAAGCGAAGGGTGCGGGGCAGAGGCGCGGTCGCTTGTCGCTCTCTACCCTTTTGTGCTTTGTGAATAAAATAATTTTGACTTCCACTTTTTACCTCAACTTAGTATTCACCCGGGCTTACAGTCAGAGACAGATGAGTCACGGCATGCAGACGATTATGAGTAACAAACGACTCCTTCCTATTGATTTTACTGCTGCCAGTGCTCGATCATTGAAGAGATCTGTTCCAGGAACAAGCGACCTTAGCGCGGTGCTTTGCCACTGGGAAGGGAATCCGCCTGGAAAATCCATCCCAAACAGCTGAAAGTCATCCATGAGGTTTTTAGAAATGATTTATAGCTGAGTTAATGGAACATAAAATGACCCTGGCGGGGGGTGGAGATGGGGGCATCTCCACCAAGCCCCCATCTCAGGACACAGAAACAGGAAGTTGTCGGGGGCACGTGACCAGCAAGGACAGGAAAAAGGAGACAGGTAAAGCTGTTGAGGAAAGAGGAGCCTTCCATAAACAGGAAACAAGCCGTGTTTCCTTTGCCTCTTAAATCTCAAGTGGCGACAAGTGGAGGACCCCAGTCCCCGCCAGGAGACAGGAGACAGGATCTCCTCCTCCCGCGCAGCTTGACCCTGGCAAACAGCTGGGCTCCAGAGGACAATGATCAGCCTCTAATTCCTTCAAGGTGGGGCTCTCCAGAGGAGGGTAAGAAAAAGATAGATTGGAGGGCTGAAGGGAAAGGGGCGTTGATTACACAGAAAGAGAATTCTAGTCGTCGGGAGACCTGAGATGGAGAGGAGTAGGAACAAAGACAAGAGTTGTAGCTGTGAACAGAGCTTTGTGATCAGGACACTTGTCAGAGCTTTCTACATGCCAGAGCATCACAGACAGGACCAACAGCCTTATTCTGAGACTTAAATGTGACATAACACAAGGAAAAAGGAAAATTGTAAAATAGGGGATGGTAAATGCCAGGACACACCTATGCATGTGACAGACTTTTAATAAGGTAAAAGGAGAAGTGATAATATTGTAGATATTAACTAACTTTTTTTCTTTTTAGCTCACCTATGTTTTACAGATTTTTCAGGGTATGGATCACAAATCCATACAACCATTGGATGGCTGCATAGAGGAGTCTGATCTGTTATTAATCCAGTCTTCCTGAGCAGAAACAGGATTTCATCCCGCCCCCATTAAAATGCAATTCAGTCTAATTCATTAAATAATAACCCTCAAACATGCACCACCATGTGCAAAAGCCATCAGGGCCGGTTTAGCTTTAAATGCTAACACTTAACAAATCAACCCCACGCTCACTCTGCTCAGCCTCCCTTTTGACTCCTTAAAACAATTCTCAACAATAAATACAAGGGCTACTTTCCACTGCCCTTTATTTAGAAATACTTCAGTTATCTTCCAAGACATCCTGAGAGTTGACATAACTAAAAGCAGATTTTATTGGCTTGTATAATACATATATATATATATATATATATATCCAATGATTTAAAAATGTATATATATATATTTTTTTATATATATATATATATATCAAACAAACCTACCGGAAGATGGAAACAAATAATTGTGTAATGCTGTGGGGATTATGAGTGCTACATCGTTTAATTTTTAAGTTATCTTTTAACATTATTTTACAATAAAAAAATAACGTTTGACAAGCCAGTCAACATTCCATTTAGCATGGAGGGGAAAGAGGTTCACGAACCCTTGCCTTAACTGAGGCACCATTGAATTAGGGGAAAGAATCAGGTAAGCATGATCGAGACACAGGGTATGAAATTCTGAAAGAACTAAAACACTTTAAAAATAATATTTGAAGTAGGGTAAAGGTTACAAAACTAGTTACATGGGAGAGGTGACGTCTATGCCCTACAGCACAATACAGTGCCCGTCGTTAACAATACCTTATTGTATACATCAAAATAGGTGGAAGAGAAGATTTTCATGTTCTCAGAATAAAGTAATAGCCAATATTTGAGGATATGTATATGCTAGTTCTTCTGAAGGGTGTGTGTGTGTGTGTGTGTGTGTGTGTGTGTGTGTGTGTGTAAATACCAGTCCACCCCATAAATGTGTCCCATTATTATGTATAAAAGCATTTTCTAAATAATGCTTGGTATGGGAGGAGCCCCTTTTCTCAGTGATCCCCACTGAGTCCCAGTGTTTGACTGCCAGCTGTGGCCAGGGCTACCATGCTTCCTCTGCAGGGCGTGTACCTCATGGTGGTGTCTCTGTGACATTGCTCTGGACAGTACTCCATCTTGGCTCTGCCAACATCCATCTCTAAAAGTAATTAGTTCTGCATAAGGCTGCAGTAGGGAGAACGTGGTGGCCTTCCCTCTGTCTGGAGTTGCTGGCAAAATTCTTCCCTCCAGGCCTGGCCTTTGGTGAGACCAGGCTCTATCAACTCTGGTGATCTTGGGGTACCCGTGCAAACCTTCAGTTGTTGCCTTGGCGGGAGATCTTATAGAGACTTAGTCTCTGTATGTGTCACTGATACTGTTCCCCAGTCTACATCAGAAAGCCTGACAGAGTGATGGAGGGGAATTAGCCTGTTCCTCTGACTGCCACCTGTGACTCACACTGTCATTTCTGCCCACAGGGCTCCAGTCGGAACCCTGGCATCTCAGAACTACCATATGCCTCCCAAAACCTTAAGGGTCCTGGTTCATTGAAGGTTGCTCAGTATACAACAAGGATCCAAGAGCTCGCCTCTCCCTCATGTTCTCTGGCTGTGCTGGATACCTATCCTCTCTCGGAGGTTTCAGCACAGAGAGAAACAGGCTCAGATATCCGCCT
The DNA here is from genome assembly GCF_947179515.1 of Apodemus sylvaticus. Lineage (NCBI taxonomy): Eukaryota > Metazoa > Chordata > Mammalia > Rodentia > Muridae > Apodemus > Apodemus sylvaticus. Next base: position 34,259,705 of record NC_067482.1, on the reverse strand, counting down.
CTCATCCCCTGCACTCCTTATCTTCCCGTAGCAAAAGTGCTGTGCTAGTCCTATACTCCCCACGTGGTATATAAGGCCAAGTAAGCAGTGAACTCGGTACTCGGGCTTTCTCACCCTGCTGAGGAGGGGGCCCCTTCCTTTGTATATTTTAGGGGAAATTAAGGAATTTAGAAAAATCGCTCCTCAAGACAATAGCTGCCTTGAAAGACCATTGTCTTCAGGCAGAATGCAATTTGTTTTTTTTTTTTTCTGGGTATAGAAACCTTTGTCTTCACATTCTATGTGTGAGATTTCCAATGTCCGCACCCTCCCCTCATGGTTTCCCACCCCACCCATGCAGGAAGAGGCAACGTTCTGGTCCCACCGGGCCATCGTCATTCCTTCAGAGAGACTTATTAGGAAAAAAAAGAAGATAAAAAAAAAGATAAAAAGCACACAGTACATTTCAAGCCATATCATCAATGGCAATAAGAAAATAATGTTTATTTTCAAAATAGACGATTGCTTGCTAGCCCCCCCCCACCTTTAGAGAGTTACAAATCTCAAATTTACAAATCTCAAAGTTACAAGTTCTAATGAGTTACAAGTTAAAGTTACAAGTTCGAATGAGATTTGAGAGATTTGAGAGAGGTCAAATGGATGCTGAGATGCTGGTACCCAAACCTCCACTACTCTGGTAATGAGCCTTACTTGCCTCATCACAGAAATGGGAGCAGCCTTAGGGTCAATGTGTGTGGTTAAACCAAATGAAAGTGTGTGTGTAAAGAAAAACGGCTATAACACAGCACTTGCTCGGGGAATGCCCCCGACACTCACAGAGATGAGCTACTGTCGACCAACAGCAGTCAACGAAGGAATTCCTAAAACAGAGGGACGGTGACTGCTACTCAGTGTCTGCCTGTAGGCCCAGGGTTATGACTTTCAAATGATTATAAATATCACCACTCAGTGGTGTCAGCCACAGACTTTGGAAGCATAATCGAGTTGCGGGAGTAGCAGAAACCTTGCAGGCCACCAACCCAATGCTGTGTATCGGACAGCAATGGCCAGTTCTTCACCCTCTTCTTCCGCTGTCTCTAAAGATAAGTGTGTTATTGCCAGTGGGGAAGGAGTCTTCCTTTTAGTTCTGATTGCTCCAGTTTTCCTCCTAACAGAAGATACTAATTTCTCTTACCTCTATTTCTCATGTGTTCCATATACTTCTCTTATGGTGTATCAAGCACGGTGATCCATAAAGTTTAACAAAGTATGTTAAACACTTAAAGATCTCCATGTCTATACCCTACCTCATTCTCCCAGGGGTAAGCCCTTCTTACCATGATTCTTCTTTCTTACCTATGTAGACATTGCTATGCATACATGCATAGACATGCATACATGAACATATACAGGTGACTATATTTTCTTCACATACTTCTCGTGACAGCTTTTCTATTGCTTCACAGGAATGACTCCATACCCTGGCATATGGCCTAATGGTTGTGCATGGACAGGAAAGGGTAATCCCTGTGTGTCCGACCCATGAGCCTCTCACTAGCTCTGGTTTGTTCTTCTGGTGTCCCAGAGAAGATATCAAGTAGTTTTTAAATGATACCAAGCATGAGAGTGGGAGATAAGTTGGCCACACAGTGCTTGTCTCACGAGCAGTAGGACCTGAGCTCAGTCTCAAGGGTCCATGTGAAAATGCCAGACATGTTGGCACACACCTCTGAGAGGAGGTAGCCACAGAGGGGTCCCTGGAACCTGCTGGCCAAGTGTTCTAGCCTCGCTGGTGACTTCCAGACCAACAAAAGACCCTTTCTCTAAGGAAGTAGATGACACCCCTAAAGATGAAACACAAGGTTGTCCCCTAGCCTCTACATGCATGCACAACCACACATACACAAAAGAACATACACTTTAAAATGTAGACAGTAGATAGATAGATGAATGGATGGATGGATGAATGGATGGATGGATAGATGGATGGATAAGCAGACAGATAGATAATAGATGATGGATGGGTAGACAGACAGACAGACAGATGTTAGTATCATGCCCAGGCAGTGGTTCTGGCCAGTGAAGCATAATATTCATGCCTCATAGCCTGGTAGAAGGCTAAGGGTACAACTTATTTTTCAGGTAGCTAGCCTTTGCCATCTACAGTTGGGTGGCCATTTGTAATTTCTCTGGTCACTTGAGAGTAAAAATCATCCCAACAGGACGGGAATCAGGGTAACCAGGACCATTCATCCAGGGATGAAATGGAGGATCTTTTATATAAATGTTAAAGACAGTTAAATTTTTAAGTTTTTCTCTCCTTCTTGGAGAGCCTTAGTATGTAGCCCAGGCTAGGCTAGAACTCACTATTTAGCATAAGCTGTCCTCAGATTTGTGATCCCTCTAGGTACAGTAAATTCATGTATCTGTAATCCCAGGAGATGTCCAATAGCAACAAAATGGCCTCTGTTGAATCAATTTTTGTTAAGATCACAATATAAAAGATCCAACTATTATCACATTTTTACGCTGATATTTCCCTTATAAAATGGATGTTTTATACTTAGTTGCATCGGAGGAGGAAAGGAAGTTATTTCCGGCTCCTAATTTCTCTCTTGCTCTGTTCCAGTCCACCAATGTATGAACTGTCTCATCCTCCACATGTTCCCTCTCTGGGACACTGCCTCACCACGGGGCTAGACTCGGAATAACCAAGGACTATGAACTGAGCCCTTAAAATCATGAGCCAAAACAAATAATTGCTGTCTGTAAGTTATTGTTGGTATTTGGGGTATAATGAAAAGTCTAAATTTTTAAACTTAATTTTCATCTAAATTACTTAAACTTAAGCTGGGAGTGAGAAACAGGACTGGGAGTGGGGGAGGGAGATTTGCTTAAGATCATTCAGTGAACTAGTAACTTCTTTGTTTGTGGAAGAAAAAACTGCTTTGGACAGAAGGGAATCAGAATGCAAGCCAACAGCTGCGGTGCAACCACTGTGCCAGCATTTTCAAATGTCTACTTATGAAATCACGGACGAAGCACCCCCTACCTCCTGACACCACCGAGACACAGGCTTGAGAGACAATCCCTTATTCAAACAGTTTGCCAATCTATCAATTCACAGAACCCATTGATGAACCACCAAGGTCAATATTCATAGCCGCTCGGGATGTATGGGACTGTGATGGAAGGAAGCCTCACAGAGGAGGAAGAGGAAAGTTCCAGAAAGGGGAACTTGCCACTCAAAGTCTCATGCGATTATGAGGTGGAGCCTGGACCCGACTCCTTCCTTCCATCAGGAGGACCCCAGGCTCACCTGGCTTTGCCCTTACATGAAATCTTGCATTGGGAAACTTGGGAGTGTCTCCCTATGAGACGTTCTGTAGCACATGGTGTCTGAGAGCCACAGCAGATATGACCATGACCTCTCCAAAACTCTGGCCACCTGTGACTACCTCCTCACGCAGGGACCATCAACATACGCCTCAGGTTCCAGATATCATGTTAAATAGGGACAAGCACTGCGTTCTGAACAAAGGCGCGTTTCGTATGCATGGAGGGGCAGCCACCAGTACTGCCGGAGGCTCCACCGAGGCTTTCTAAGAGCTGTGGCATCCCTAATCGCATGGGATCCAAGCAATACATGAGCAGGCGGCAGCACCTTTCTCCTAAACCAGCTGAGTGTGTCTGTTTGTTTCACAAGCAGCCGCAGTTGTTTCACACCATCTTTACAAGAGCAGTGGGGAATAATGCCGTGGTACTTGGTTAGTGGCCGTGCCTGGTAGCAGTGATGCCCCTCTCAAGGTGCCTTTGAGATCATTTAGACTCTAAGGACATGTTCTCTCCCCGTGGAGTGACCACCAGGGCCAACAGGCAGCCAGGCTCAGGTTTCCTTTCCTTGGTGTTCTCTTATCTGTCTCCTATGATGGCTAAGCCTGAGTGGGGTCAGGAAGCAGCGCACAGCCTCTGTTTTTCCCGGTGTGGAAATTTTCTAATTATAGGTCACACCGAGAGTTTCCATTCTCCCCCACAGCACTTCACCTTGTTTATGTAACTTAATAAGCAAAGACTCGGAGCCTTTCTTTAAAAGACTGAAACTAGGGAGCTTTTAATGAGGAATCAAACTCATTCCCTTATCTTTCTGACCAGTAAATAGCTGCCTGTTATCTGCTTTGTCTGCAGCCGAAATGACAATCTCCTTTCTGCTTAGAGCTTTACAGTCTGATTACGCCCTACGTTTCCTGTGTCAGCCGTCAAAAGCAAACACACACACACACACACACATACCAAATAGAGCTATTCACAACTCCAACCTTTGTAGAAGACAGAATACATCACAGAACCAAGAAATAAGCATTATAGAGTTAAGATAGGTAAATCATGGTGCCAATTTAATAAAAGAGCCCATTAAGAGCATACCCAGAGGTTTCAGACCATTGCTATTCTTTTAAGAAGGCAAACTATGGACTAACAGTTTTTAAGAGTTGCATTCAAATTGTGTAGATAGGTCTTCCCTAAATCAGTCGCCTAAAGAGAAGGCTGTGTCGTCTTCATCTGAAATCCACTAGAAACATTCAAGAACAGAACCTTTCGGGCAAGCTTCAGCAGTAGCAACCATGGAACCTAGAGAGAAAATGAAAACGAAGACCCTGTTTTTTGTTGGCTTATTTGTTTGTTTGTTTAAGATATCTTCTATATAGCTCAGACTTCCCCCAAATATGAGACTCTTCCTGCCACCAGGCCCACCTCCCAATAGCTTTACTATAAAAGGTAAAGCCACATTTTAAAGCCAACTTCTTTTCAAAGTCAGGAACCAGCTATGGAAGATATCAACTGATCTTTTCTGCCAGGGTGTATGAAGAGAAATCTCTTTTACAGATCAGCCGAACAATGAAACCTACTGAGGAAATGTTTTTTTCTTTAAAAAAAAAAAAAGTAGAATTTTAGCACAAGCCCCCAACCTTGAGGACTGGCACTAATGTTAAAGTACTATAAAATAAAGCACTTGATTATCCTCTAGGGTCTGAGGAACATATCTATACAAAGGGAAATTAATTTAAGCAGCAGCCTGCCAAGTGGGCTCGGGGAAGGTTTTTTCTCCCCAGGAAGCTTTAGCTGGAACACTGAAGCAGGAAGGCAGGGTTCAGAAAGAAAGGAACCAGCAGACCCCAGAGAATCAACGGGCTTCGTGCAGCAGGCACACCGTAACTTCCTTCTCCATGTGGGGAAGAGTAATTGAGGGGTCGTGGGGCACAGGACAAATGCCATTGGATCATTACTATTGCCATTGTCTGGGAATTCCCAAGCACCATTCACTTAGGGGACATTTGAGACTTAAACAGACATTCTCCAGGCTGTGAGTTTCTTGACATCTTTTAAATTGCTGTTCTATTTTGATACGTGGCAAAGTCATACTCCACAGTCTCAACTGGACTTCATCATGTTCTTCCATGTGGAGATATATTCGAGAATCCCATCTTGTGTAGGAAGAGCTGGTCAAGTTTAGTGCCTTTGTTGTTGATACTCTGAAAGATGTACATTGGTATTATTTACTTGGTATAAAATAAATATCTCCTGTACATAGATAGCACTCATCAGCATCTATACCTATTTTATTATTATGCTATTCTTCCTGAACATAACTTCTGCTTTCTCTCCTCCTCAACACCCTTTCCCCAAGCCATTTATGAAACCCATTCTCTTAGGACCTAATCAAAGAATTCATCCAGGTCTGACATATATCCCTGGGTGATTTACTAAAGCAAATCTTAAGAAACTTGCTATGCTCCTAGAAAATGAATGGAGAAAAAATTCAGGATCATGGAGCTAAGGTGGGGAAAGGAGCTGGGGAGGGGGAGCTATGAGAGTGCTAATCTACAGGTAGAAAATAAACACCATGTTCTTTAACACCTCAACAAGTGAGTGAGGTCCCCAGAGCCCGCAGAACCATCACACTGAGACCACAGCACACTAATGGAGACTCTTGGTCCACCACCAGCCTGCACCATGTTTCTAGGCAAATTAGATAAAAACGCTCTCTCCTCAAGAAACTTCCATTTTTCACCTTCTAAAACAATCATTATAATACAGTAGTAATGTTTAATGGAAACCTATTTCCCTGGGGCTGGAGTGGTGATTCAGCAGTTAAGAGCACACATTGCTCTTGGAAAGGATCTGAGTTCAAATCCCATCACCCACATTAGGCAGCTTACAACTGCCTGCAACTCTAGCTCCGAAGGATCCAGTGCCACCTTCTGGGCTCTGTGGACACCTGCATTCACATTCCCACACACAGATACACACACATACGCATAATCCATATTAAATAAATAAATAATACAACCCTTTAAAAGATATTTAACATTCTGCTCAGGTTAGTATTCCATGTAAGTTTGTACAAATAGGTTATGTCTATGATGAAAATTATGCTCTGCGGACAGTCCTTTGCTCAGTCCATAACTTCCCCAATGATTCTCGCACCCTGAGCATCTCTTTGATTAGAGGCTCTCAACACAAATTCGGAGAAGCTCTGACTTCTGTGCATGGCATCTAGATCAGATCCAGGCACATGGTATGTTTTCCATAGTCATTGAATGAATGAATGAATGAATGATCAAACAAATGAATGAGTGAATGAATGAATGAACCAATGGATTACTTCCTTAGCCTAAGAATCTACTGCAAATGTGAAAACAAGTCCAATTACTGGCCACACGTACATCAGGTTTTCTGTTAAGCATTTGTACACATTCCCTTGACAACTCAAGTCTACCATAGTTACTTTTAGCTAATTCAGTTTTGAAGATCTTCAACCAGTAACTTGCAAACCATAAACCTAAGCATTGTCCTGACAGGTCTGTCCTGCCCCAGGGACTGCTATATCCATTATGAACACAGGACTTTCTACATGGCCAGTACAAAGGAGAGAAGGCACAAAAGGCTCATAATCAAATTCCCTTTTTTGCCTGCAGAGACAAAGTTATTCCCTTTGTTCAGCCTAGACTTGTAATGAGATTTCTATTGACAGAGAAAACCAGGGATTTTTTTTTTTGGTTGATGGTTTGTTTGTTTTTGCTTTTGCTTTTCTTGTTTTGTCTTGTCACCTGTGAAGGTAACCCCAAGACTTACATCTGAAGTGTCCCAGCCACTAGATGGCACCGAAGCTCAAATGTCACAGCACTGTAGACCACTTCAGCCAAGTCTTAAAGAAGATAATATATCAACAATACCCAAAGCATCACTAAGCACTCTCTACCTTCCAGGAGCTCTTCCAAACTCAGTGCACGCCATCTTCTCGAATCCTTACAGCTCCTCGGGGCAGGTCTAATGATGACACATGTCATGTACTTTACAAATAAACTGAGCCTGAAGGTTAAGTGTCTTGGCCAAGATCACACAGGCCCTAAGAGGCAGAGCAGAGACTGCTAACCCAAGTCAGCGGCCGGACTCCACAGTCCAGCGTCCCTCACACCCTGCTGTTTCCTCCTCCAGGGACACAGGCCTCGAGCACATAAGCAGTGGCCACAGCAGATTAGTTTTGAAACCCTGCTGTATGGAAAAATCTTCTCTCTGTGGGGAACAAGAGAAACTCTCCTCAGGCCACAGGAGCACATCAGGCACAAGCCAAGAGTCAGCTGTTCTCGGTATTTATTCAAGGGTACAGCCTCAAAAGAATATCACCCTAGTGGTGAAGAAATGGGTCACAGCTTATCCGATCTGGCTGCAATATCATGTGGTAGAGAGAGCCCGGGACGGCAAGAGACCTGGTCTTCCTTATCCATCCCAGGATGTAGACTATATCTTGACTTCTTGAGAACCCAGAACTATATTTGATGATGATGATGATGATGATGATAATGACTAGTGTAGTGATCTGGGGATGCCTTAGGATGAACCAAACCCTGGGCATGATTCCCAGTACTGCAAAAAATAAATACCATAAAATAGAAAATAATGTGTGCTTTCCTCTTTCATATACACACACATACATATATATACATATACATATATATATATATATATATATATATATATATATATATATATATATATATATATATATAGTGTTCATCTGCTATTGTCTCTCAATGATGTGGTATTTTATGTTTAAAACTAAGTACCTTCTTTGATCTTCCTGATTCCTTTCTTTTACAACCAAAGCCTCTTTCCAAAGAACCATTTTTAAAACCCAGATCTCACCAGATCTGCTCTTCCCGGGAGCAACTGTTCACCCCATCACCAGTTCCTAACATAGCGTGAGGTCTTCCTCCACTCACATCCAACCAGCATCTTCTGCCTCAGCTCCTCTGGCTCAGCCCCCTCCTTCACCCTGAACAGACAGACAGAGCAGAGGAGACTCCTACCTCTAACCGCCTTCATCCCTCTGTCTCCATATCTCTCTGCATCTATCCCTCTACCCATTGGGACTCCCGCTCTTACCATCAGAGCTGCTGGCCTTTCTAGTTTTCCCGACGTGCTTTAGAAAATGACTTCCCCACCCCAGACTCTCAAAGCAGAAAGATGAGAACATGACACAAATCACTCTCTGTCCTTCTCTTGAACTTTGCAGCCTGAGAGACATCTAACCCTATAGTGCTGGGGTTGACTCTTCCCTCAGTCTGAAGAAACTACTGCCAGTCCCTGGGCACATGACTCAGGTAGAAAGCGCAGAGCCCTGTCATAAGAAGGCCAGCGGCTACCGCCCATCGAAGCTTGAGAGCTGGTGAAGACCCAGAGACTCCCGTCTTTTGCCCTGCGTTTTACCTCTCTGCTGAAACCTTAGGCCTCTGGCAGCTGTCACTGTGGAATCCCAAACTAGCCTGTGACAAACAATGGGAAGCGTGACAGTTCCCCTGCTTAGAGTTTTGTGTTGTTGTTTTTTTTTAATTCTTTCACAGGAAAAGCTTGACCATGGCAGAACCTATGTTTAGACTGTTGTCTTTTGTGTTTGGTTTAGTAAACGGCATTTCAAGGCCCCCAGGATATAAGCTATACTCATTACCTGCTCAATTTCCCCTCAGTCCATGAAAGTCCGTAGGGGAGCACAGCCATTGTCCTGACTGAAGAGTGTATCCACAGACCATAAAGCCAAACACGGTTTTCTTATCTGTTGTGAAAATATGGTACTTTTTCTGTAAATTTGAGGTCAATTTGAATCAAGGGAGAAGGGAAAGGATAAAAGAAAGAGAAAGGAAGCTGACAGCCAGGCCTCTCTCCCTACTCCACCCTCCTCTCTCTGCAAGGAGTGAGCTAACTGGGGAAATCACCAGAGCCTCAGCAGCTGTCAGAACTGAGAGGGAAGTGTTAGCCATGCTGACTGCTTGCTGGTTAGGGCCTCCTGGTACAAGCGAAATGAACAGCTCCCAATAAAGGCTAACAGACCATCATCTACTGGACCAAATCATGGCAGGAAGCCACTCCTCAGGAGGGGATGCTCAGGAGTGCCTTCCCTCCACAGCCCAGCTACCCAGTGTTGTAAGATGAATTCATCTTTAACAGTGAGTATCCACACACAAAGAGCAAAAGGCATAGTCTGGAAAGAGGGAATAGAAACGCTTTTCTCAGGGCCTCTCACTGGCTATACTCCCCCACACTCCCATCCCCATCCCCACCCCCGTCCCCATGCCCACCCCCACTCCCATTCCCACTCCACCCCCACACCTACCCAAAATGTCATATGAAACAAATACAGAAAAATAGGAAAAGGTAGGACCCCCCCCCCCAGAGATCTTGGATCTAAGAAATTGGACTCAGGATTAAATGCCTTACATAGGTCAGACATGGCATTAATAGTGAGCAAAGTATGCATGCCAAGTGACTACAGATCTCAAAAAGATAAAAAGCCCTAGCGAGGCTAGCCCTGACTAGAAGAAAGGTGAAGTCCAGCAAGACGCAAACCTTCAGAGAATACTCATTCTTCCTTCACCAAGAACCACAATCAACAGCATGGCTACCTCAGCTAGGATCCAGCAAAGCTGAGGGACCCAGACTTCACTCTCCATGACTGCATCAAGGCAACATCTGTGACTCAAACATTTATGTTCTCTCCTCAATTCACGTTGAAACTTGATACCCACTATAACTGTACTAAGAGGTAAGAATTCTGTGTGTGATAAGGACTACAGCACCATCGTGGAAGAGTCCATAAGGTCCTCAGAAGACACTGAACATACCAGTTTCCTGACCTTAGACGTTAAATCTCCAGATCTATAAAAATTGTTTCTGTGCTTAAAAATTACCTAAATGTGGTGTTTTATTTCAGCAGCATAAATGGGCTGAAACAGGAGCCCAACACACTGATGTAATATTAAATAATCATGTAAGAAGCCAGGACTTGGCCTTTGTCAACTGACAACAGCACATAGACACACAGACACACACAGAGACAGACAGACAAATAGACACACACACACACACACACACACATCCATACATCCACCTGGCAACAAACCACAGGCATCAGTGGGTACCAGGATGGAGCTTGGGTTTTCCCTGCAACCCATCAGTAGGGAGGAAGTCCTCTTCTTCAATGCCAGGCTGAATCAGAGGATGCCTGGGAAAGAGTGAGAACTTCAACCATCATCAGACAGGAAGAGCAATCACCCTGCATCAGTGCGAACCACGTAAGAAGGTAAACTTGTCTCCCCACACAGCACTTGTGAGGAGTTCCTATTTCAGGTGACACACATGGTTAATGGGAATCACACACTTCCAGCTGCACTTGGGAATAATAATCCCTTTCCTCCCCTCCCCTTGCTGGAGCTGCCCCAGGAAAAAAGTCAGGCTAAAACAGGAGGCCTAAAGAAGACCCAGAGTCTCCTCTAACGCTATACAAATGGCTAAGAATTCCATGCTAATTCACACTGTGATTAAACCTCTGAGAGCTTAGATAGTTGCAGCCCCAAGAGAGGAAATAAGTGACTCCCTCATCGCTCTCTCTCATCGGAGCCACAGAGGCCAGGAGGAATTGGCACCTTATGTCTCACACTTTGAAACAACTGCCAACCCACAACCGTAAACACAGGAAAAGTACCCCAAGAAAGGAAGGGAAAAGAAAGACATTTCTTGAATGTGAATTGGAAGCTAAGAAAATATGTTACCAGTAGGCCAACCCTAAAAGGTCAACTGAAGGAAGAGAGCGCCTCAGGGTTCAGAAAGGGGTGCATAAATGACTACGACCTGTGGAGAGACAAATCAACAGTTGATTTGCTTTTCCTCCTGTCTCCCAAATTATGTTTTGTGAAACAAAGTATAAAACTCCTTGAGGTAGTTCTAAAGATATGTAGATGAAATAGTTAAATAGAGATGGGGAGATGATAAAAGAACAAAAACAGAGGTAGAGTTTTTATATTTAAAATAGTAAAATTACACCAGTAAACTAAAAAGCTATACAAATATTAGTAAAATGGCCAATTTAAAAAGATTGGAAGGATGTGTTTAAAAACATGATGTAGCTTCTTTGACACTTCTAGGAGACACTCTCACGGCAAATTCCCTGCTTCTCCGTCTCTTACAATCTTACCACCCTGGCTTCTACAATGATCCCCTCTTCCACAAAGAGCCTTAGGTGCAGGAGTAGTGTTGATGTATCAATTGTGACTGGGCTCCACAAATCTACAGTCCAATCAGTTGTGGTTTTCTGTAAAGGTCTGTGTGTGTTTCAGAGCAGTTTCCGTGATGAAAGGGAAGGATTACCTTTATCTGTGGGTGTAAAGACAAACAGAATCAAGTTTGCCAGTGCGGCTTCCTCAATATGACCTGAACAAGGACAAGAGGCATGCTAACATGAGTTGGGGAAATCACCGAAGGCCGCAACCTTAGACAAAGACCTACAAACAACTAAGGAATACTGAGAGCTGCAGAAATAGTCTTTCTCAGGGACGAGCACACCAATTGTCCAGTATTAAGTGGTCAGTCCTGAAAACATACAAACATTATGTAGGCTGAGAAAGTGTGCATTTGCAAGTACACACACACACACACACCAACACTTAAAGATAACAAGCTCATGAATTTGAAAGAGAGCAAGGTGGTCTATGGTAGGGCCAGAGGGAGTAAATGCCATGATTATATAATAATCTCAAGAAGTTTTATGTTTTGTTTCTCAAAGCATAACTTAGGATTCTCAAGAGGAAAATAAAAAAAAATTATAATCCAAAAAATATGTTTTAGAGCTAGAGAGATAGCTTAGAGGACAAAAATCCTTGCCAAGCAAATGAGTTCAATCCGAGAATCCACAGTGGTAGAAGGAGACAACTAACGCCCAAGTTGTTCTCTGACCTCCACATATATGTGAGTCAGGATTTCCCCTGTCCAATTACATTAAAATGTTAGTGCAGCAGGAGGCCTGTGATTGGACAGCAAAAAGGGAGACGGAGTTAAGAGTTGCAGAGACAGAGAAAGTCTCAGGAGAAAGGAGAGGAGCCAAGATGGAGACTGAGGATCGGGAAGACGAGCCAGATCCAGCATGGGTTTTATAGCCACAGGTAGTTATGAATGTAAAGGAGAGAATAACTGGGATATTTGTCTAATCTACATGGGCAGTTTTTATCATTATCAATTGGTTCTGAAATTATTGTACTGGCATCTTGTGATTTGAGACTTTATTGATACATAAATCTGTTTGGTTAATTATAAGCTTCTAGAGTTTTGATTTACTTGGCTACTGGGATGTGGGACCGCCGATTACAGGGTTTTATGGCTGAGAAGGAGCTAGCAGCTCCAGAGATAAGCCAGCCAGAGCTGGGAACACAGCGATTGGTCACTGCGGTGGGGGGTGGGGGGGGGGACGGGGCAGGGGTGGAGAGAGTTGCTGCCTTGCTGGTCTATTTTTAATATTTCCTACAACATATACATGCATACACAGTACACAATTATACACATATACAATAATAATAACAAAGTCAAAAAGAAAAAAAAAAAACATGATTCCTCTATGTGGTGTCTACCAAAACCTCACTTCAAATACAATGGTATTTGAATATTATTTTTATTTAAAAATAAAATAATAGAGAAAAGCTGTATTATACAAAGGTTACTAAGGGAAAGCAGAAGTGGCTATATTAATAATGAATAAGGTGGACTTCACAGTAGTAAGCAAAGGACATTACACAATAACAGTGGGCTGAGCCATTAGGAAGTCATAACATTTCTAAATATGCAGGAACAAAATACAAGTAAATTGAATTCTAAAATTCATGTGGTAAAGCCTGCTAGATGTGAATGGAGCAATAAGCAATTCCACAATTACAGTGAGAGATTATCATACCATCTCAACAAAAATAAATAAATATAATTATTATTTAGTAAATCTGCATAGATATAGAAAAAATCATTTGTCAATAAGCTTGGGTCAACATTTATAGACCATCCTATTTAACAATATACTCTTTGCAAAGACTCACAAAAAATATAATTTAAAGCTGAGCCAACCTCCAGCCACTTAAAAAAAAAAAAAAAGAATCGTTCACAATATGTTCTTCTATCATAATACAATCAAACTAGAAATCAATAACAGAAATGGGAAAATCTCACAACACTGGAAAATGAACAACAGTTCTAGATAACCCCAGGGTCAAAGAGGAAGAGTCGTATTACATTAAAGCAGCAACAAAGGAAATGAAAGCACAATCTCACAGTCTGTGCGACAGCTACCACATCACAGGGCTCCAAAGCTTACGGTGGCTACGGTTCAGGAAGAAAATCTCACATCAGCCAGATAAGCTTCAACCTCAAAAAGTCTGCAAAAGAATAACGAAAATAAACCCTCAGTTAACGGGATGAAGTAAGTTGCTTGGAGACTGCCGAACTGAACCCAGCAAACAGTGTTTCAGAAATACCAGCCGTTAGCAGAGTGAAGAGCGACATAAGTATCAGAAGTCATAAAACACTGGGATCACTGGAGACCTTACCCAAATCAAAAGAAAGAAGACAAAAAGAAAAATGCCCCCCAATTCTACCCATGTGTTTATCTATAAAATGGACCTATTCTACCAAAAAGGAAAAAAAGAAAGAAACAAACAAACAAAAAACCTGGCCAGACAACTTCCACCAGTTGTCTTTTGAGTAACCAGGTAACTATTTGAAGAAACAAACTTCAGATGTTTAGGACTCCTGACATAGATATCACCATGCTCAAATGCTTTCTCCAAAGAACTGTAATTATCCAAGGAAGAGCTAATATTAATTCTATCTGGTCCTCTGCAGCAAAACTAACAAGGGGAATATTTCCCAATTCACTTAATAAAGTTTACACACTCTGACATAAAAATTTTTAAATAAGGCACTACATAGAAAGTCACTATAGTTCAGTATTAATGAATAAGTCCAAAATTACTGAGTAAAACAGTAGCAAAATAAAATTCAGCCACATATTTAAAAGACTATATTGTGACCAAATGGTACTAGTTCTGTAGTGAAGTCTAGATCAATATTTAAGAACTCACCATTGTATTCTATAATACTAACAAGCTAAGGAAGAAAGATAATATGATCATATCAATTAACCTACAAAGAGTTGCTAGCATTTAACATACTTATGCTAAACGTTGTCAGAATAAATAAGAATACAGAAGCGTTTACGCACTTTGATAATGAACACATAACAAAAACTTACAAATAACTTTGTATCTCAAGGAGAAGGAAAATGCTGTGTACCAGAGCTCAGGAATAAGGTGTAAAGTACACACTCACCATTCATACTGAATAGTACTGAAAATCCAATGTAGTGCAGTAAAACAAGAAAAGAAAGACAAACGTGGAGGGGGGAAGCTTTCTGAAAGTAGAGCAGGTAAGTTGATGAGTGAACTAACTTTATTTCTATATCCTTGAAATGAATGCTAAAATTAGTAATACAATTTATAATCACCCAAATAAAATTAACTGGCAGGTATACATTTTATAAATGTACAAAATTATGGGGCCCAAGCTCTACAACACTAATGAGAAAAATCAAAGAAAATGTAAGGAACTGAGTTTCTCTGGTTGACTCAGTCTGGACATTTTCTTCTGCTCTATTTTCTAGGTTGATAATCTTTTCTTTGACCATATCTAATATGCTCTTCAACCTTCGTTTGGGATTTTAATTTCAGTTACTCTTGAAAAATGTTGTTTAGCTCTCTTTTATAGTTTCTCCCCTGTGCTCTGCTGAGAGACTTCATCTTGACATCTAGTCTCTGAACACACGCTCTGAGATTTTGTTAAATTATGCCTGCTGCTTCAAACAACTTTGTTGTTCTGCATCCCTATGCATTGTCTACTTTTTTTTCTGAAACAAACCTTGATGATTGGCTTTGTCTGGTAGTGTCTTCTGGCATGTTTTTATTATATGCCAGATATTAGAAAAATTCTATAAAAACATGATATGATATTTTATATCATATCTGTATGATATAATAACCAGAGAGGATTGCTTCTGCTTCTGGTCAGGATTCAAAGCTCAAGAATAACTCTTTTATGTGTTTTAATCATAGTTGAGTTGTCATGAGAAGGGATTTATTTTGGTGTTGTCTAGAGTTATTCTCACTCCTAGACTGTCATCCTTCAAAAATCCAAAATGAAGCCCAGGAGTCCCTCCTTTTTGGAGAGTCCTAAATAGCAGAAGTTATCCTGTTATCTGCACAACAGCGTAGAAACTAGGCTTGCCCTAGTTTCTTTTAGCTTTTCAGTTTAGCTTCTTTATATTTCACTCTCCACTCACAGACTTCACCCAGGACTGCTATGAAGAACAAGACAGCAAAGACTGGTTTCATTTTTCTGCTTCTCTTGTCTTAGGGATTTGACCTCTCAACTTCTCTCTGCTTGGTAACTTCCAAGTTCCACTGAGGACTTGAGGATTTTCTGGTTGGATCCATCATTCCGAATCATTGTCAGTTGAAGATATGATGGACATCTGGTATTACCTAAAGTCTTCTGCATGGTGATTTTTGAAGAATCTCTGGGATACATTAAATTTCTCATAGGTTCCATTTGCCAAATTGTCCCAGTGACACCTAGAGCCCCACCTTATGCTATGGCTTGAGAGACTGAGGTATTTTTTAAAATTAAGACAAGGATAAAGATAGTACACATGTATGACATTGTTATACTTTGTTGACCACCTAAACTCCCTAAATAACTTCATCCTAAATCAGAATTTAAATCTTCATGTTAGTCTGAAAACTCCATTTTGTTCCAGAAACAGAGCTGAATAAACTTCCTCAATGAGTGGCCTACAGGACTGCCTGATACTTCCAAACAAATGGGATTACTTTATTTATCAAGTCTCTCTCAGATGCAAGGTGTTGTGATTTTAAGTAGTGCACAAAGTACAAATATTACAGAAACACAAACTTTGGAACTTGAAAACCTTAGAGATGGTTAAATTAGATTCACCATTCTACAGAAGCATCATTTGGTCCAAAACAGGAACTTTGGCCTCTTTAAACATGCTCAGGGCTGGGTGGTGGTGGATCATTAATTCCAGCATGTGGGAGAAGGATCTCTGAGTCTGAGGCCAGTCTGATCTACAGAGTGAATTCCAGGACATCCAGGGATATACAGAGAAACCTTGTCCCCAAAAACAGAACAGAACAAAACAAAACAAAACAAAAAAACCTGCTCAGTGAGCATGTCAAATGCAGGCGTTGGTTCCAAAAGGACCCCTCCTTGTCTTTCTCTCTAGCCTCTCTTTAACCATGGGTGGGCCTAAACTCCTTCAAGCCCCTACTACATAAAATGAACCTGTAAGCTGAGTTTATTCTAATAGTGAATTATAATTTTCTTCCAGACTTTTAAAAATAATTAACATAGGCCAAATAAGGCAGGATGGTAGAGATTGGAGAAAATAGCATCAAGATTGATCTGTGAATAAAGTCAGTTTGTGGAAAATGAAACCCTTTTCTGATTCAGCTATACGTAACAAACAGCGCATGTGCATGAGGAGAGCCTGGTGCTACCTGAGAAACCTGTCCAGAGCCTGAGCCTCTGGGCTGAGCACTTTTGGAATATATGCTTTTTTCCCAACTCACTATCCTTCTCCCATTCCCAGGGGAGGAATGCTGTCTTTCTGTTCATTCTGCTTCTGTTTCAACTTCTAACCCTGTGTCTCTGGTGCAATCTTTTGTCCTGGAACACAAGAACATAGAAGCAACATCAGGTGCCTCAAAAAAAAAAAAAAAAAAAAAAAAAAAAAAAGAGAGAGAGAGAGAGAGAGAGAACCGTTTACTGCCTTTAGAAAGTTAAAGTTAAATTTATTAGAAATTGTTCTTCCACACAGAAAGTTTTTTGCCTTTCTGTAGAAATTCAATGAATGAAAGATTTTACACTAAGGTAGTACAGCATATGTTACAATTGATAAACTATATGTGACACATATATAGTCACATGTAGCTATATAATATATTCATCTGTGTGACATGTATAATTGAAATGGCCTTGTCTCGACGACTACCCTGACAAAGTAGGAGCTCCTTAGAAGTGGACATTGAACTTTTCCTCACCATCACTTTTCCTCAGCTGGGAGTTTGAATTATAACTGTTAAATGAATGTGGTCTTCTGAGCAATTAATGTAACTGAACAAGATAACAAATTACCTAGGAATTCACAGAAAGAAAGTTCTGAACTGACATCCATGAGTGACAACATCCTGAAGACTCCAGTTGAGGAGGATTAAAATTCGAACTCAAGGAGATAAGATTTAGGCAGTCTGCAGTGTGTATGCTGTTTGTATCCTGTGACCACTATAACAAATGACATAGTGTCTCAAAACAACCCTTAAATCAGAAAGCTAAAATTAGTCTCCCATGACTAAAAAGCAAAGTGCTAATAGGACTTTGCTCTCTCTGAGGGCTCCACAGGAAGATCTTTTCCTCATTCTGTGCATCTTCTAGAGAATGCCTGCCTAAATTCCTTGTCTTGTAAAATCCTACATCAGCTCTACAGTTGTCACCATGTCTGTCCTCCTGCCTTTGATCTGTTTGCTTCAAGCCCCTCATGATCAGCCTGGACCCATGCAAGCCATGCAGTTCAGAGCCACCCCTCAATCTCCATGATGCAATCATCTCTTAAGTCCACTCTATCATCAGACTAACAGAATCCAAGGTCTGCGGTTGGGAGTGTGAACTTGGAAAGGCCATTAATTTGTCTGACAAAGTTGCTTCAAGCATTGTTCTTCAAAGTGTGGACCCTGTGTAGCAGGGAGCCCACCAGAGATGACCACTCAGACACAGTTCATAGCCAACTGAGAGTCTTTGTTCCACCTGTTTGGGACTACACTCAAGTATTAAAGACCCAACTGTAGCACTGAGTGTGTAGGATAACAACTTTTTAAAGGCAAAACCCACATCCTGGTATCTTACTCTGCAGCTGCAGGTAAAGGTTTTGTGCAAGCAAGCAGTTTAA